>NC_091072.1:137097500-137235000 GCF_032405125.1 Capricornis sumatraensis
CCTACAGAGTGAGGAGTCACTACAGTACTCTCTATAACTAAACTTGCTTACATTACGTTCAATTATTAACTCTTTCTGTTTGATAACATTTCAAATGTCAAGAGAATCATTGATTTCTTGATACAGTGTTCCCTCAGTATCCGTGCAGGATTAGTTTGAGGACCCTCATGTATACCAAAATTAACTGATGCTCAAGCCCCTTATACAAGATAGTGTAGTATTTGCATATAATCTATGGGCACCTTTCCATATCCTTTAAATCACCTATAAATTACTTATAATAGTGAATAAAATGTAAAAGCTATGTAAATAGTTATAAATACAATGTAATGCTTTGTAAATAGTTGCTGGCATGTGGAAAACTCAGGTTTTGTGTTTCAGAACTTTCTGAATTTTTTTTTTTTTTTAATCTGTGGTTGGTTGAATCTGCCAATGCAGAACCCATGGATATGGAAGGCTAAAAATAGTTTCCATTATCAGCCATCATTTTGACTAGATTCCTACAAAACTAGTTTTGAGAAAGAGAAACCAAAAAAATAAAACAAAGAATATAGGTAGCCAAAATGTGATCATCAAACATATATTCAACAGCTAAATCTTTCACTGGACAAGCTATGCTATAGATTATTCTTCATATTCTTTGGGTTGATTTGCTATGATAAAAGATACAATAAAACACTTGATGGTAATTAGAGATAAGCAGGAGAGGCAAGCGGTGATGGGAGTATGATATCTGAATATGTGTGGTTCATTCAAAAACTAGTCAATGAGTATAAAATATGTACCAGGCTCTGTGGAGCATTAAGGATATGTTGTATAAGTCCCTGGTATTCCAGAGTATGACTCAAGCATATATATGAGTTGCATTGCTAAGAGCCAGCTGGAGGAGTAAAGGGTCGAATCTTGAAGGGCTTTTGGGGCTTCCCTGGTGGCTCAGACAGTAATGAATCTGCCTGCAAAGCAGAGACCTGGGTTTGATCCATGGGTCAGGAAGATCCCCTGAAGAAGGGAATTGCAACCCACTCCTGTATTCTTGCCTGGAGAATTCCATGGACAGAGGAGCCTGGAGTGTGACAGTCCATGGAGTTGCAACAGTCGGACACAACTGATTGCTGATTGACTATCACTTAACACTTGAAGGGCTTTTATACCAGCTAAGGTGTTCATACTAACAGTAATGAGGCACCAAGAAATACTTCTAAAATGGCAAATTTTTGAAAGATTGCTCTAGTGGAAGTATGCAGAAAGAACTGGAGAGAAACAGGACTGGATGCCCTAAGACCAGCTGGCAAAATATAATTTAGAATAGTTTTGGCAGGAATTAGAGGACTATTTGGACCTTTCCCTAGATCACAGGATGTAGAGCGCCCCCTTACTTTAAGACTGTAATGGTCTTCCACTCTGCATTTCAATCTGTTAAGCATGACTTCCCTGTGTTGTTGTTGTTGTGTTTGTTGTTTTGTAGCTAAGTCATTTCCTACTCTTTTCCACCCCACGGGCTATAGCCCACCCAGATCCTCTGTCCATGGAATTCTCCAGGCAAGAATACTGGAGGGGGAAGCCACTTCCTTCTCCAGAAGATCTTCCTGACCCAGGGATCCAACCTGTGTCTCCTGCATTGGCAGGAGACAAAGCCCTTGTCTTTACCACCGACCCATCTGAGAAGCCCACCCTTCTTGTAGTTACCCTTCTTCACTTGGTCCAAGAATTCTTTTCATCTGTCTCCAGGATGATATATAAAATCCATGTTTTTCTAAGTATTTGTTTGCTGTTTGACATGGGAAAGATGCACAAATACCAATATGTCCAGGAAAGTCCAATGGTAGAGAGTCACAAATCCTAAGAACACACAAGAGGAGATGATTCTAGTTCCATAAAAGCCACGTATTTCCAGGACAAGGTGATTTATGTCACAGCTTTTGAAACTGCTAGTTTCTTGTGGCTCACTTGATTTTTGAAAAAACTAACTCTTTTGAGGTAGACCTGATGCATCAGATTACCTGTCTCACATGTGTCATCTTAGCTGCATGAAGATACTAAAGTCAATCAAGTTAATCCATGTCAGACTGTTTCTTTTCTTCTTCTTCTTATTTTAAGTTAACTTGAAGATGTCCCCAGTTCACAACTATTCAGAAGAGAATCCTGGTTCTGGTGACATATTACATTAATTCTGGTAAGAGATGAAGGTGACCTGAATTAAGGCAGTGAAAATGGGGATGGACAGTGATTTAAGGGGTAACAAAATAAGGTGTTAACTTGAAGATACATTAGCTATAGGGTTAAAGAAAAGGCAGTGACTCATTCATACATTCATTTATTCATTCAACAAATATTTACTGGGTGCTGAAATAGGTGGAAAAGGCAATGGCGACCCACTCCAGTACTCTTGCCTGGAAAATCCCCTGGATGGATGAGCCTCGTAGGCTGCCATCTGTGGGGTTACACAGAGTCGGACACAAATGAAGCGACTTAGCAGCAGCAGCAGCAGCTGAAATAGGAGTGCTTAAGTTCTGGAGGATAGATTCTGTACTGATGTTTGACATAGAGTGGTGAAAAATCAGATATGGTCCTTGCCCTCCTGGAGCTTATATTCTAGTTGCTGCTGCTGCTGCTAAGTCGCTTCAGTCGTGTCTGACCCTGTGTGACCCCATAGACGGCAGCCCACCAGGCTCCCCCATCCCTGGGATTCTCCAGGCAAGAACACGAGTGGGTTGCCATTTCTTTCTCCAATGCATGAAAGTGAAAAGTGAAAGTGAAGTCGCTCAGTCGTGTCCAACTCTTTAGGACTACCAGGCTCCTCCATCCATGGGATTTTCCAGGCAATAGTACTGGAATGGGTTGCCATTTCCTTCTCCAGAGTATCTTCCTGACCCTGGGATTGAACCCAGGTCTCCCACATTGTAAGCAAGACGCTTTACCGTCTGAGCCACCAGGGAAGTCCTAGGGAACAAGGACATGCCCTCATCTGAAGGGAGTTGAAAGAAAACAGTAATTAACAATGACAATGAAAAGATATGAATCATTTTCATTGATGGCAGGAGGGAAACTACAAGGATACTGTAAACAAAACTCACTTGGAAAGAGGCTACTTTATAAAGTCAAGTACAAAAGCTTCAGAGGGGATGATGTTAGTGCTGGAATCAGAAGAAGAGGAAGGAAATTCTCATACAATGAAACAGAGGAAGAGTGTTTCAGGCAGATTTCTAAGATAATGAAGGAGGAAAGAGCTGGACATAACTGAGGCACAGAAAGGTGGCTAGGGAGACTATAATATATTGAGCAAGGGGTAAAGCAGTGTGGAAGGGTGTCATAAGATCAAGGTGAAAGGAATCGCGTGGATCCTGCTAGTTTTATAGGCCTTGATAAGGAGTTCAAAATTTTTACAACAGCAGAGCTATTAGAACAAAAATGAAAGAGTATGATTGATCTACTCTTTTAAAAGATTACTCTGGCATCTATAGGTAGACTGCATCGGAAGGGAGCAGCAGCAGAACCAGAGAGACAAGTTAGAAAGCTCCTGTAGGAGACCAGGAAAGTGACAAAGGTGATGGTGGCGGTAGCGGAGTTGATGTCAAAGGATCCCAGATCCATGTTACCATTATAATGGAAGGCTCTAAGGTGTGGAGGAAAAAAATGAATTAAGAAGAGTTATATTTTTTCCATTTATTGAGAAGACAAAGACTAAAGAGGAAATCAGTGGAAAGCAAGAGTGAAAGTTCTATTTGAGTCATGTAAGTTGAAATTCCTAATAGACATCATCTGTGGAAGTTAGATGGGAAGACAGTTCTCTGAACATGGAGCACAGAGGAGGGTTGGGGCCTAGAGGTAGAAATCAGGTGGTCAGCAACAAACAGAGAATACTTAAAGCCAAAGGGCTGAGTGAACTCCAGGATAGAAATAGAGAAGTGAGGCCAGAGCTGGGCCTCAAAGGATTCCTCTAGTGATTGTTGGAATACTGCAGGAGGGATGAAGGAAAGGCCAGTGCCATTGAGAAGGTTGAAAACCTAGAGTGTGTGCTGAAGAAATCAGAGTGGAGGATGTTACCAGAAGGATTTCACAGTCAAGAATGTCTGGTGCTGGACTCCCCTGGCAGTCCAATGGTTAAGACTCTGCCTTCCAATGCAGGGGACTCAGGTTCAATCCTTATTGGGAAACTAAGGTCCCACAGGCCATGGGGTACAGGCAAAAATTTAAAAATAAATAAAAATGCACATTTTTTTTTAAAATAAAAGAATGTCACATGCTGCTGTAAGGTAAAGATGAATGCACAGTGTAGTGAAAGTGTTATTCACTCAGTCATGTCCGACTCTTTTGTGACACCATGGACTGTAGCCCGCCCATGGAATTCTCCAGGCAAGAACATTGAAGTGGATTTCCATTCCCTTCTCCAGGAGATGTTCCCAACCCAGGGATCAAACCTGGGTCTACCACATTGCAGGCAGATTCTTTATTGCCTGAGCCACCAGGGAAGCCCAGTGCATAGTAACAATGCTATTGTTTTGTGCAGTTGGGTGAATAATGATGGAACTTGCCAAGAGGTGAACAAAAGAGGAGGAGCACGTTTGGGGCATGTGGCACTTCCCATTCCACATTGCTGCCCCTGGGGCCTCATCTCCACACCTGTCATTTTGTAATGTCTGTACCACTTTGTATGAAGCTCTATTTATTTGGTATAACTAAAAAGTCAGGACTCTTAGATGTCATTTTGTTTGCCTTTCTAAGTCGGGAAGAAACATGCACAGATGCCTCTGTCACTTGGAAGCTCCTGAATAAAAAGTGATCAGAAAGTTTTAGTTGGTTGGCAGGAGGGAGAGGGAAAAAGAGTGAGCAAGAGAAAGCGGAAAGAAAACTACTGTTTATTGAGTACGAACTAGGTAACAAGCACTGCTAAGTGCTTTCTATTTCAATTAAATTACAGAAAGGTAAATACCATAAAAGCTTTACAAAATAAAAAACTAGCACTCAGTGAAATTATTAACTTGATTAATAACCCATACATGATAATTGAGGAAACAAGAATTTGCATCAAGCTCTGTCCTGTCCTGTCTTATGCGTGTGTACTCAGTCCTGTCTGACTCTGTGATCTCATGGCCTGCAGGCTGCCTGCCAAGCTCCTCTGTCCATGAAATTTTCCAGGCAGGAATACTGGAGTGGGTTACCATTTCCTTCTCCGGGGGATCTTCCCAACCCAGGGTTTAAATCCGACTGTTTGGCATCTCCTGCACTTGCAGGCCGGTTCTTTACCAGCTGAGCCACCAGGCATTGAGCTCTATGAGACTCCAAATCCCAGCTCACACTGTTCTGTGTTGCTGCCTAGAGTTACTGCTACTTGGAATGACAGAGACACGTAGGAAGTAGGGGATTTGGAAGATTCCCAAGGCCGTATGTAGATACAACTGGGACAGACTTACATGCTGCTGGCTGCCTTCATCCCTAACCTCTCTGGGCATCTTCCCTGCATATCTTCTCACTTCTATCACCTCTAATACCTACCTCTCATCATTGGTATACCCCCTCCCTGAGTGTCACACACCTGCACTGTGTCCTGTCTCTTCAGACCCTCCAGTAGACCTGTGCTAGAGTCAGGACTCATTAGTGAGCTAGCTGGGTGATGGTGGCTCAGTTATCTCCATATAGTGAGCTCTCTTTATCTCATCTGTAAATAGATAATTATTCCTACCTCATTCTGTTTGAAAGTTTATACATAAAACCATCCACTATTCTAACTGTCATACAAAAAGCATGAAATAGAGGTTTGAATGTGAAAATGTCAGAAGATGTGGCTAAATTTAAAAAGTTAGCTCAAGTTAATATAGGAAGAGAAGAATGAAGATTGATCGGGTCTCTTCCTCTTTTAGGTGACATTCATGTTTTTTATGTCCTGTGTCTGACTAGATAGAAAGTAACCATTTGAGGTCAAGGGTCATGATTTATAATTTATGTCCTTTATCAAAATGCCTAACACTTTATTGTGAAAACAGTGTATCATGATTTACATTGGTAAACAACTTTTGGATAGTCCTTCTTCTCTAAAGTTATTGCATACTTTAGGAAAAAGTGAAGTGAAAGTTGTTCAGTCACGTCTGACTCTTTGCAACCCCATGGACTGTAGCCCTCCAGGCTCCTCTGTCCGTGGAATTCTCCAGGCAAGAAATACTGGAGTGGGTAGCCATTCTCTTCTCCAAGGTATCTTCCTGACCCAGAGATTGAACCTGGGTCTCCTGCATTGCAGGCAGATTCTTTACCATCTGAGCTACCAGAAATACTTTAGGAAAGGAGGATTAAAATTGGTAAACCATGAGTAAAGATAATTGATTGGTGGTACTCTAAAGCCTCCCAGAGACCATGCAACTCATTTCAGGCTGGAAAGTAGCAACAAGAAAGAATTTTTCAATGCCCTGGACCTTGGTGGAACCCTTGTGAAGCTCTGTGTGATGAGTCATAATCGCTGAAACAGTCTCCATTGCATTGAGTGTCTCTGGCATTGATGCAGCTCATGGGCTTCTCTTTTGCCACCAAGAGGTGTCCTGTAGATGGCTTTCCTTTTAGAACCAACACAGGAAATCTCTTCTAGTGGAGGTTATATTTGTTTAGGGCCAGGATTCACATTATCTTCATAATTGCAGTAATCTTTGTTAGAACGAGGCACTGTATCTGGTTTTTGATTATCCGATAAGCTTGAAAAATCATTTTCTTCCTTCTTTTCTGGCTCAATACATGACCTTCTAAAAGGCAGTTCTGTTCTCAGCCATACAGAAAAATTAGTCTAGAGAACTTACCACTGTGCATGTACCAATTCGAAAAATAAGCAAAGTGTCCAATATGTACAGTAAATAAATTTATGGGGAAAAAAATCACCCCTAGATAAATACTAAATTGCTCTCCAGATATTTAGAACCTGTAACTAGCCTGCCTGGAGTTCATGGAAGTGACTGGGATGACTGGAAAGAAACAAAAGCTTCTGATCATTTTAGTAAACAGCAATTAGAATAGCAAGCAGACGAAAATTGAATATCTTTTAAAGATGATCATATAATTGACAGTCTTGAAATTCCTTTACAAATGTTTGTTAACAATTTAAAACTGATATGTTTAAATTTTGTAATGGTTCAATTTTTAAATGCCAAATCAGAAGTAGAGATTTTTCAACTATATCTGAGATAAATTATCTGTGTGCTATGCAAAACAGGCAGCAAATAGTATAATTGTGCTCATGAGTGGTTTGAGGATGTCAAATAAAATTGAAGAAGACACAAAGCTTGGCATGGTCTCTTATTGTATGTAAGTCTCCCCTTTGCCAAATAGAGATTTACACTTACACAGAGAGAGCCTTTTTTCAGGAAAAAAAAAAAAAAAAAAAACTCTATTTGAATTTATCTGGAAACTACACTTGCTACATAGAAAATGTTTAGTCTTATTTGTATATTTATTTATCACTATTCCCATGTAGTTTTGATTCTAATCTAACCATAAACTTTCTGAAAAGAACTTCTGTGCTGATTGAAAGTAACAACAGTGTGTTTATTAAAGTCAGCAAATCTGTGATTCAAAACGACACCTTACAGAGGGGTCAGGATTTTATATTAAGAAAGAATGTCTGAAAGCGTGGAAGAAATGCTACTCATTGGGTAAAATTATTCTATTGCTGTGAAAATCAGACATTAATAATTCATTTTTCATAGAATCTGCACTTCTGGCTCTTGGAAAGGCGTAATCGTTTGAAAGGCCTACTAGGGTGAGAAGGAGCATAATGTGTCTACCTGAGGTTCACTTTAAAGCTAACTGGCCCCTTGTACCAGGGAGCCGAAAGCAACCCTTGAAACATGGTACAGAATCTCCTCCTACTTAAAACTCAGTCTGCATTAATGTTGTCTGTAACTTCTAACTTTAGCCTACATGGAATAAAAACAACAAGGCCGACAGAGAAGAGGGCTTGAACCGTGTCCTTCAGGGACCATGGGAAAGAAAAAAGGAAAGATTTTGAAGGTATTCCACCTATCCATTCCAATTTTTCAACTTTCAAAACCATAAACTGTGTCTTGTCTCTTTTGCTGCCCTACAAGTAGGATTGTCAGTAACATCTTTCTAAATTCCATACATATGTGTTAATATATGATGTTTATCTTTCTCTTTCTGACTTACTTCACTCTGTATAATGGGCTCTAGGTTCATCCATCTCATTAGAACTGACTCAGATGTGCTCCTTTTCATAGCTGAGTAATATTCCATTGTGTTTATTTACCACAACTTCCTTATCCATTCATCTGTCAGTGGACATCTACGTGGCTTCCATGTCCTAGCTATTTTGGACACAGTGGGGGAAGGGATGATATGAGAGAAGAGCATTGAAACATATACATTACGATATGTAAAACAGATAGCCAGTGGCAATTTCATGTATGATGCAGGGAACCCAAAGCCAACACGCTGTGAAAACCTAGAGTGGTAAGATAGGAAGAGAGGTGGAAGGGGGAGTTCAAGAAGGAGGGGACATATGTATATTTAATGCTGATTCATGTTAATGTATGGCAAAAACCATTACAATATTGTGATTATCTTTTAATTAAAAAATATAAAAAACATAAATGAATCACTATGGTAGATGCTAGGGCTCTAAAAGATGAGTTAGACCTAGTTCCTGGCCTAGGAAAGTTCAGCATCTGGAAGATGGGACCACTGTGTAAAAGTTTATTATGACCTAGTAGTCTAAGGATGGAGATATGTACAGGGTGTTACTCCTTTTCCTATTTGGAACCAGTCTGTTGTTCCATGTCCAGTTCTAATTGTTATACCAACTGGCCCAGGCCAGGAAAAGATGGCACCTGAGCTGAGTCTTTTGCATTCCAGTCCCCTATAATGAAAAGGACGTCTTTTTTGGGTGTTAGTTCTAAAAGGTCCTGTAGATCTTCATAGAGCCATTCAACTTCAGCTTCTTCAGCATTACTGGTTGGGGCATAGGATTGGATTATCATGATATTGAATGGTTTTCCTTGGAAACAAACAGAGATCATTCTATTGTTTTTGAGATTGCATCCAAGTACTCCATTTTGGACTCTTGTTGACCATGATGGCTACTCCATTTCTTCTAAGAGATTCCTGCCCACAGAGATCATTCTATTGTTTTTGAGATTGCGTCCAAGTACTGCATTTTGGACTCTTCTTGACCATGATGGCTACTCCATTTCTTCTAAGGGATTCCTGCCCACAGTAGTAGATATAATGGTCATTTGAGCTAACTTCACCCATTCCAGTTCATTTTAGTTTGCTGATTCCTAGAATGTCATCTTTCACTCGTCCCATCTCCTGTTTGACCACTTCCAAATTGCCTTGATTCATGGACCTAACATTACAGAAATGCTGGACTGGAAGAAACACAGGCTGGAATCAAGATTGCCAGGAGAAATATCAACAACCTCAGATATGCAGATGACACCACCCTTATGGCAGAAAGTGAAGAGGAACTAAGAAGCCTCTTGATGAAAGTGAAAGAGGAGAGTGAAAAAGTTGGCTTAAAGCTCAACATTCAGAAAACAAAGATCATGGGATCCAGTCCCATCACTTCATGGGAAATAGGTGGGGAAACTGGAAACAGTGTCAGACTTTATTTTTTGAGGCTCCAAAACCACTGCAGATGGTGATTGCAGCCATGAAATTAAAAGACACTTACTCCTTGGAAGAAAAGTTATGACCAAACTAGATAGCATATTCAAAAGCAGAGACATTACTTTGCTGACTAAGGTCCGTCTAGTCAAGGCTATGGTTTTTCCAGTGGTCATGTATGGATGTGAGAGTTGGACTGTGAAGAAGGCTGAGTGCCGAAGAATTGATGCTTTTGAACTGTGGTGTTGGAGAAGACTCTTGAGAGTCCCTTGGACTGCAAGGAGATCCAACCAGTCCATTCTGAAGGACATCAGCCCTAGGATTTCTTTGGAAGGAATGATCCTAAAGCTGAAACTCAAGTACTTTGGCCACCTCATGTGAAGAGTTGACTCATTGGAAAAGACTTTGATGCTGGGAGGGATTGGGAGCAGGAGGAGAAGGGGACAACAGAGGATGACATGGCTGGATGGCATCACTGACTCGATGGACATGAATCTGAGTGAACTCCGGGAGTTGGTAATGGACAAGGAGGCCTGGCGTGCTGCAACTCATGGGGTCGCAAAGAGTCGGACATGACTGAGTGAACTGAACTGAACATTGCAGATTCCTATGCAATATTGCTCTTTGTGGCATTGGACCTTGCTTCTATCACCAGTCACACTGTACAAAATTCTGAAAGAGATGGGAATACCAGACGACCTGACCTGCCTCTTGAGAAACCTGTATGCAGGTCAGGAGGCAACAGTTAGAACTGGACATGGAACAACAGACTGGTTCCAAATAGGAAAATGAGTGCATCAAGGCTGTATATTGTCACCCTGCTTATTTAACTTCTATGCAAAGTACATCATGAGAAATGCTGGGCTGGAAGAAGCACAGGCTGGAATCAAGATTGCCGGCAGAAATATCAATAACCTCAGATATGCAGATGACACCACCCTTATGGCAGAAAGTGAAGAGGAGCTAAAAAGCTTCTTGATGAAAGTGAAAGAGGAGAGTGAAAAAGTTGGCTTAAAGTTCAACACTCAGAAAACTAAGAACATGGCATCTGGTCTATACTTCATGGGAAATAGATGGGGACACAGTGGAAACAGTGTCAGACTTTATTTTTTGAGGCTCCAAAACCACTGCAGATGGTGATTGCAGCCATGAAATTAAAAGACACTTTCTCCTTGGAAGGAAAAGTTATGACCAACGTAGATAGCATATTCAAAAGCAGAGACGTTACCTTGCCAACAAGATCCTTCTAGTCAAGGCTATGGTTTTTCTGGTGGTCATATATGGATGTGAGTTGGACTGTGAAGAAAGCTGAGCGCCAAAGAATTGATGCTTTTGAACTGTGGTGTTGGAGAAGACTCTTGAGAGTCCCTTGGACTGCAAGGAGATCCAACCAGTCCATTCTAAAGGAGATCAGTCCTGAGTATTCATTGGAAGGACTGATGCTGAACCTGAAACACCAATACTTTGGCCATCTCATGCGAAGAGTTGACTCATTGGAAAAGACCCCGATGCTGGGAGGGACTCGGGGCAGGAGAAGAACGGGACGACAGAGGATGAGATTGCTGGATGGCATCACCGACTCGATGGACGTGAGTTTGAGAAGACTCTGGGAGTTGGTTATGGACAGGGAGGCCTGGTGTGCTGTGATTCACGGGGTCGCAAAGACTCGGGCACGACTGAGCGACTGAACTTAACTGAACTAAGCTGAGTCTTAAGCAGTGACTAGGATTTAATCACAACACATTGGTGTGTTCTGGGAAAAGACTGGTAATTTGAAAGACAATCCACATAGAAAATATTAAAGCAAAAACACTGAAAAAAATAAAAAGCAGCATGGAGTTTGAGGAAACTAAAAGTGCTTTAAGTGCATAAGATGTCAGGTAGGGGAGTGAATAGTGGTGAGACAGGACACGTAAGTGAGGGCTAGATACTGCAAATTTTGTAATATTAAGTTGCCTGGGTTTTGTTGTTTAGGAACAGGAAGCTGCTGAATATGAGCACATGAACGATGTGGTTCCAGCAAACTAGAGGCAAAAATATGACACCATTTTTGAAGATATGTACCATTAATATATTAAACACAACTCATATTTTATTATCCTCAGCTTCTCTTGTGCATGCATGCTCAGTCACATCCAACTCTTTGCCACACTCACCAGACTCCTGTCCATGGGATTCTCCAGGCAAGAATCCTGGAGTGGGTTGTTGTGCCCTCCTCCAGAGATCTTCCTGACCCAGGGATCAAACTGGTGTCTCCTGCTTTGCAGGTGGATTCTTTATCCCTGAGCCACTGGGGGAAGCCCAGAGATTGTGATGCCCACCAAATAGTCTATTTTTTCCTTGATGTCTCTTAGGCCCCTTGCCACTGGGGAAGACCAAGTGACTATTTCCATCAAAAAAAAAGAAAGAAAGAAAGAAAAGGGCAGCTGTGATGCAGGTTGCTTTCCCACTCAGGCAGTGAAAAGCTTACATGGGATTCCCAGGTTCTTTCTTGCTTGTCATGGACATTGGCAGTGTTTAGGAAGTTGAGCCTCGTGCACCCAGGTCTCTGAGTGGAAACCTAGAGCAGAGTCCCTCACCCTAACATTGCTAAACAAACATATGTGTAGCTTAAGTTAAAAAAGCCAGCCTACTCAAATAAGGAGCCTCCTTCTTTTTCATTCCTTACTGTTTTATGCCTTGCCTAGTTTAGGCCTCTGTGTGTGCACACATTAAGTCACTTCAGTCAGGTTGTGTCTGACTCTTTGAGACGCTGTGAACTGTAATCTGCCAGGCTCCTCTTTCCATGGGATTCTCCAGACAAGAATACTGCAGTGGATTGTCATGCCTTCCTCCAGGGGATCTTCCAGGCCCAGGAATCGAACCCATGTTTCCTGCATTGCAGGCAGATTCTTTGCCACTGCACCACCAGGGAAGCCCCTAAAGAGGAGTAATGTTATCCTTTCTTCTGCATTGCAAGCGCTTCCTACAAGGGCAACACTGTTCAGAAAATAAAGACCTAAAATAGAAACAGTTCAGTTCAGTTCAGTCGCTCAGTCGTGTCCAACTCTTTGCAACCCCGTGAACCACAGCACACCAGGCCTCCCTGTCTATCACCAACTCCTGGAGTTTACCCAAACTCATGTCCATTGAGTCGGTGATGCCATCCAACCATCTCATTCTCTGTCGTCCCCTTCTCCTCTTGCCCTCAATCTTTCCCAGCACCAGGGTCTTTTCAAATGAGTCAGCTCTTCGCATCAGGTGGCCAAAGTATTGGAGTTTCAGCTTCAACATCAGTCCTTCCAATGAACACCCAGGACTGATATCCTTTAGAATGGACTGGTTGGATCTCCTTGCAGTCCAATAACTACAAAGCAAAAACAATAATGCCATCACCAAAGCAAATTTTTTTTAAAAAATATGAAATGTAGTTCTATCTGGGAAAGATTTGGGTCATTGTTTCTAAAATAAGCCCTTATTATTTTTATAATTTTTTAAAAAAACTGTTTAAAATTTCATTTAAAAAAATGATTTGGAAACTTGCCAGAAATGAATTCCCATGAACACTAAACATAAATGAAGTATTGAATACTAAAGAGAAGCAGATAAATGTCATCTGATTTTTCAGACTCTAAGCATATATGTGGATTCTTATTTTCAAAGCTATCCCAATATCTGTAATTCTTTCCTCCTCTGTTCTTTAGAGAACATGATCAAATACAGTATTATAATATCAAGTTATGATTATTTTATAGTTTGAAATAAAATATTTAGGCCATTTCTTAGTACTAAGCATTGCTTAGATACTGCGCTGCCTAAATCATGTTTGCATGTACTGAAAAGTAAAACATTAGTCTTGTTTATTTGCTTCATTTTGCTTTTCTCCAATAAATTCTCCATATATAGCCTGCAAAAACATTCTCATAGAACTGTATATCGGACTAGAAATCTTTGATATTTAAATTATTTGCTGTTCTTTGAGAGCTAATACTCAAAAGTAGCCATTACATTTATGATTTTCACCTCAGATGTATCAGTCTAATGTATTTGTTGAATTTTTTAAGCAGTTTTGTTTTTCAAAGTTTTGAAGATATGATGAAAATATTGTGGAAAAATTAAATTAGTATACAGGATTATGATGGAAGGTTGATTGCTTTTACCTGTTAAGATATGCTAATGAAATCTTTTGCAATTTAATCTCCCCAAACTTAAATTTTCAGGTTTCAATTTGAGTTAATGGCTTACTAAAACTGAAGACAATTTGTATAGAAGAAAAATTTAACACGTGTAGATCTTAAGGATCTGTAGTTGATTAAAGTAACAGTATCTTTGCTGAAAATACCAAGCATATTTACAGGCAACAGGATGAGCATGACATTGTAAGTATAACTTTGATGTAGATTCTTTCTATTCTTCAATTTCATAGATTACCTAAACCTTCAAATATTAACTTTGATTCTTACAGCTGATGAGAGTGGAGAACAGGCTATGATTTACAAATAAAGTAGCACTTTGCCCATTGCTCTAATCTGGGTTTTTTTCACACTACTTTGTTCATTTTTTGTTCAATAACATAAAAACAGAACACTTGTTTACTAAAATAGAGCATGTGTTTCAAAAGAAATTTATATTCTTTTTTATATTAGTCTCTTTTTAAAATTAAATTATTCATTTATTATTTTTGGCTGTGCTGGGTCTTTGATGAGGTGAACAGGTTCTTCATTGCTGTACTTGGGCTGCTGTCTAGTTGAGACACACAGGCTCAGTAGTCATGTGCACTGACTTAAGATCCCAAGGCATGTGGGATCCTAATTCCTGGACCAGAGATCAAACCCATGTCCACTTCATTGGCAGATGGATTCTTAACCACTGGACCACTAGAGAAATTCCCAGAAATTTATGTTCTTCAATAAAATTCTACCTTATAATTAGCCAATGAAATAAAGTAGCTTGCTAGTCCAAGTTATCTCTATAAAAAATCTGAAAGTCTTAGACTTGCAAATAAGTCTTATAAAGTCATAGAGAATCATGGCCAGACCCACTTTGAATGAAAATACCTTAACAATTGAAATAATGCCATTTTCAGGACTGTGGATGTGCCTCGGAGACTATCATATTAAGTTATCTCTCAGTCGTGTCTGACTCTTTGCGACCCCATGGACTTTAGAGTCCATGGAGTTCTCTAAGCCAGTATACTAGAGTGGGTAGCATTTCCCTTCTCCAGGGGATCTTCCCAACCCAGGGATCGAACCCCAGTCTCCCGCATTGCAGGCAGATTCTTTACCAGCTGAGCCACAATGGAAGTCCAATTAAGTCAGACAGAAAAAGACAAATATCTTATGATCTCACTTATATGTGAAATCTTAAAAAAAAGATACAAATTAACTTATTTACAAAACATAAATAGACACACAGAGAATGATTTATGGTTACAGGGAGGAATAGATTGGGAGTTTGAAATTGACACTGCCATATTTAAAATAGATAACCAACAAGGACCTACTGTATATCCCAGGAAACTCTGCTCAATATTCCATAATAAGCTAAATGGGAAAAGAATTTGAAAAGGAATAGATACATGTATATGTATAACTGAATCACTTTGCTGAACACCTGAAACAAACACAACATTGTTAACCAATGATGATACTCTAATATAAAATTTGAAAAAATAAAGAAAAAAAAAAAGGGAAAGTGGGAAGCAGAGTGTATGAATTCCAGAATGAGATTCACATTTTTCTAATCAAGGAATAGTAGCATTTGGTAATTTTTTAAAGATGACATTTGTTAACAAAAATGATATATTTTGTTCAAAAATACCTTAATGTATAAGAAACAAGGACCATATAGCAGGGCTGTCATTGTCACGTCATTATTGTTGATTATCACGTCTATGCTTTATCATTGTTAGCCAAGAAAAGCTATATGTTTAAAAGATTTCAAAGTCTCTTCATTTCTATATGTTAAATGATTTATTAGAGGAACATGCAGAGCCCACTGCATTTCTAGTCAGAGTGCTCTTATACTGTCACTCAACATTTTATCAAATCTCTGTTGTGGACCAGACATGGTGTTAGAAACACTGAGTGAGAGAGGAGCAAATGAGGAAGATTCCGGCTACAAAAGCAATGTCTCTCTCTCTCTTTTTTTATAGTTGTCTGTGGTCTTTTTTTAAAGTTTTTATTTTGTATTGGAGTAGAGTTGATTTATAACACTGTGTTAGTTTCAGGTATACAGCAAAGTGATTCAGTTATACATATGCATGTATCTATTCTTTTTCAAATTATTTTCCCATTTAGATCATTCCAGAATATTGAGCAGAATTCCCTGTACTATACAGTAGGTCCCTGTTGGTTCTCTATTTGAAATATAGTCATATGTATATGTTAACCACACTCTTAATTTATACCTCCCCCCCTTTTCCCCTTTGGTAACCATAGTTATTTTTTGTCATATGATCCAGCAGTCCCACTCCTGGGCATATATTCAGAGAAAACCATAATTTGAAAAGAGGCATGCACCCCAACGTTCACTGCAGCACTATTTAAAAAATCAGTCTTAAACCTCTGAATAGTCTTCTCCAACCACGCATTCCTGTCTTTCTAGTTTTCTCACTCCATAGATCATGAGTTTAGGAGGAATCAGACTACCTGACTCAAGTCTTCCCTTCTCCATTTATTATGTACATGACTTTTGGAAATTATGTGACTTCTCTGAACCTCACTAGTAGAATTGTGGCAATAATAACACCTATGCCATATACTGTGTGAGAATTAAATAAGATAACATGTAAAAGTAAATTGCTTAGAACAGTGCTTGGACATATACACCATCAAATGTTGGCTATTATCAAAATTATTATTGGTAATAAGATTATTAGTATTATTATTACCAATATTAATGTCATCAAGACAGACACTTCTAGTTTATGTTACCCACTTCATAGCATCCTCAATTCTACCATCATTTATTTTGTTCTTACCATGTACTGGGTAGACTTCTATATAAACTTTGGAATCATAAAGATCAATAAGACACACTGAGAATCCACACAACCTGTACCCATTTAACCACTTCATCCATTTTCTCATGAGGAGTCATCGTTTCATCACTTATTTGTTCTATTATTCAAACTTTCCAAATCAGTTATGGATGGTTTTATTATCCACTTTTATCCTTTGGGCAAACAAGGACTGTAGAAGATGCCCTTATGGATTATGGTTGCCAGCTGCTTGTAAATTATCAGTCTATGTTTCAAAGATTTATAACTTAACTCAAGGTACCTACCATATCCCTATTCCTCTCGTTCTCAACAAACAATCTTGCCTATTTTGTGGAGAAAATGATGGAGAACATGAGATAAAACTCGGCCCACTCTCTCTGAGCAAAGGATCAACTATCTATGTCCATTCACATCTTTGGGCTTCCCTGATGGACCAGTGGGTAAAGATTTCACCTGCAATGCAAGAGGCACAGAAGACGAGAGTTCAATCCTTGGCTTGGGAAGATCCACTGCAGTTCATTTCAGTTCAGTTGCTTAGTTGTGTCCTACTCTTTCTGACCCCATGGACTGCAGCACCCCAGGCTTCCCTGTCCATCTTGCTGGAGCTTTCTCAAACTCATGTCCATCAAGTCAGTGATGTCATCCAATCATCTCATCCTCTGTCCCTTCTCCTCCCGCCTTCAGTCTTTCCAAGTATCAGGGTCTTTTCCAATGAGTCAGTTCTTCACATCAGTGGCCATTCAGCTTCAGCATCAGTCCTTCCAAAATATATTCAGGACTGATTTCCTTTAAGATGGACTGGTTCGATCTCCTTGCAGTCCAAGGGACTCTCAAGAGTCTTCTCCAACACCACAATTCAAAAGCATCAATTCTTCTGCACTTAACTTTCTTTATGGTCCAACTCTCAAATCCATACATGACTACTGGAAATTGACTATGCCAAAGCCTTTGACTGTGTGGATCACAATAAACTGTGGAAAATTCTGAAAGAAATGGGAATACCAGACCACCTGATCTGCCTCTTGAGAAACCCACAGGCAGTTCAGGAAGCAACAGTTATAACTGGACATGGAACAATAGACTGGTTCCAAATAAGAAAAGGAGTATGTCACGGCTGTATATTGTCCACCCTGCTTATGTAACTTATATGCAGAGTACATCATGAGAAACTCTGGGCTAACAAAAGCACAAGATGGAATCAAGATTGCCAGAACCTCTGATATGCATATGACACCACCCTTATGGCAGAAAGTGAAGAACTAAAGAGACTCTCGATGAAAGTGAAAGAGAGAGGAGAATGAAAAATTTGACTTAAAGCTCAACATTCAAAAAACTAAGATCATGGCATCCGGTCCCATCACTTCATGGGAAATAGATGGGGAAACAGTGGAAACAATGACTGACTTTATTTCTGGGGCTCCAAAATCACTGAAGATGGTGATTGTAGCCATGAAATTAAAAGACGCTTACTCCTTGGAAGGAAACTTATGACCAAAAGGTCAGTTTTCATTCCAATTTCAAAGAAAGGCAATGCAAAAGAATGCTCAAACTACCGCACAATTGCACTCATCTCACATGCTAGTAAAGTAATGCTCAAAATTCTCCAAGCCAGGCTTCAGCAATATGTGAACCGTGAACTCCCTGACGTTCAAGCTGGTTTTAGAAAAGGCAGAGGAACCAGAGATCAAATTGCCGACATCCGCTGGATCATGGAAAAAGCAAGAGAGTTCCAGAAAAACATCTATTTCTGCTTTATTGACTATGCCAAAGCCTTTGACTGTGTGGATCACAATAAACTGTGGAAAATTCTGAAAGAGATGGGAATACCAGACCACCTAACCTGCCTCTTGAGAAATCTGTATGCAGGTCAGGAAGCAACAATTAGAACTGGACATGGAAAAACAGACTGGTTCCAAATAGGAAAAGAAGTACTTCAAAGCTGTATATTGTCACCCTGCTTATTTAACTTCTAGGCAGCGTACATCATGAGAAATGCTGGACTGCAAGAAACACAAGCTGGAATCAAGATTGCCAGGAGAAATCTCAATAACCTCAGATATGCAGATGACACCACCCTTACGGCAGAAAGTGAAGAAGAGCTAAAAAGCCTCTTGATGAAAGTGAAAGAGGAAAGCGAAAAAGTTGGTTTAAAGCTCAACATTCAGAAAACGAAGATCATGGCATCTGGTCCCATCACTTCATGGGAAATAGATGGGGAAAGAGTAGAAACAGTGTCAGACGTTATTTTTCTGGGCTCCAAAATCACTGCAGATGGTGACTGCCACCATGAAATTAAAAGACACTTACTCCTTGGAAGAAAAGTTATGACCAACCTACATGGTATATTCAAAAGCAGAGACATTACTTTGCCAACTAAGGTCTGTCTAGTCAAGGCTATGGTTTTTCCTGTGGTCAAGTATGGATGTGAGAGTTGGACTGTGAAGAAGGCTGAGCACTGAAGAATTGATGCTTTTGAACTGTGGTGTTGGAGAAGATTCTTGAGAGTCCCTTGGACTGCAAGGAGATCCAACCAGTCCATTCTGAAGGAGATCAACCCTGGGATTACTTTGGAAGGAATGATGCTGAAGCTGAAACTCCATTACTTTGGCCACCTCATGTGAAGAGTTGACTCATTGGAAAAGACTCTGATGCTGGGAGGGATTGGGGGTATGAGGAGAAGAGGATGACCGAGGATGAAATGGCTGGATGGCATCACTGACTCAATGGACGTTAGTCTGAGTGAACTCTGGGAGATGGTGATGGACAGGGAGGCCTGGTGTGCTATGATTCATGGGATCGCAAAGAGTCGGACACGACTGAGTGACTGAACTGAACTCAACTGAGACAGTGTATTAAAAAGCAGAAACATTACTTTGTCCACAAAGGTCTATCTAGTCAAGGCTATGGTTTTTCCAGTAGTCATGTATGGATGTGAGAGTTGGACTGTGAAGAAAGCTGAGCACCAAAGAATTGATGCTTTTGAACTGTGGTGTTGAAAAAGACTGTCGAGAGTCCTTTGGACTGCAAGGAGATCCAACCAGTCTATCCTAAAGGAGATCAGTCCTGGGTATTCATTGAAAGTACTTATGTTGAAGCTGAAACTGCAATACTTTGGCCACCTGATGTGAAGAGGTGACTCATTTGGAAAGACCCTGATGCTGGGAAAGATTGAGGGCAGGAGGAGAAGGGGATGACAGAGGATGAGATGGGTGGATGGCATCATCGACTCAATGGACATGAGTTTGGGTAAACTCTGGGAGTTGGTGATGGACAGGGAGGAATGGTGTGCTGCAGTTCATTGAGTTGCAAAAAGTCACACCTGACTGAGCGACTGAACTTAACTTAACTGGAAAAACCATAGTTTTGACTAGACAGACATTTGTTGGCAAAGTGATGTCTCTGCTTTTTAATGTGCTATCTAGGTTGGTCATAGATTTTCTTCCAAGGAGAAAGCGTCTTTTAATTTCATGACTGCAGTTACCATCTGCAGTGATTTTGGAGCTCAAAATAATAAAGTCTGACACTGTTTCCACTGTTTCCCCATCTATTTGCCATGAAGTGACGGGACCAGATGCCTTGATCTTTGTTTTTTGAATGTTGTGTTTTAACCCAGCTCTTTCACTCTCCTCTTTCACTTCCATCAAGAAGCTGTATAGTTCCTCTTTGCTTTCTGCCATAAGGGCAGTATCATCTGCATATCTGAGGTTATTAATATTTCTCTCGGCAATCTTGATTCCAACTTATGCTTCATCCAGCCTTGCATTTTTCATGATGTACTCTGCGTATAAGTTAAATAAACAGGGTGACAATATACAGCCTTGATGCACTCCTTTTCCTATTTGGAACCAGTCTGTTGTTCCATGTCTAATTCTAACTGTTGCTTCTTGATCTGCATACAGATTTCTCAGGAGACAGTAAAGTGGTCTGGTATTCCCATCTCTTGAAGAATTTCCCACAGTTTGTTGTGATCCATGCCGTCAAAGGCTTTGGCATAGTCTCTAAGACAGAAGTAGATGTTTTTCTGGAATTCTCTTCCTTTTTCCCCTGGAGTAAGCAATGACACTTTCCAGTACGCTTGCCTGGAAAATTCTCTTGACAGAGGAGCCTGGAAGGCTACAGTTGGGGTGGCAAAGAGTCTGACATGACTAAGCACACTGCATACACACTCGCATCTTTCTCTCTTTCCAGTTGCCTCAGAAAGAAAGATAAAGCTTCAGTTCTGTGAGCTTCAGAAGTCAACCTTTCCCACTGCTTCCTAGATCTCCTGGAAAAGTATTTCTTTTCTTTTATCTTTAAATGGTACTGTACCTTTAATCTGCATTTCCTATTTCTGCCCCTAAAATCCATTCTCCCTAATACTGTTCTAACTTGCTTCTTCCATTTATACCAAGATACTTGAAGGAAGTTTTAAACGTGCCTTGCCTCTTGTATTCACTCGACCCACTGATCTGGCTTCACATTAGACAGATTTCCCCAAAACTATTCTAATACAACAAGAATTCAATGTGGGGGAGATCACTTGACAGCATTTGATGGTGCTGATGACTCATCCTTGTATTGTTCTGGCTGTAAAACATTGCTCCCTGCTGATTTTTATCCTGCAACTTTCATACCCACATCTCACTCTCTTCTCTGCTCCTTAGACCAATGTTTTCTGCTTCCTCAGTCTCCTTTCCACACTCTGCAGACTCTCCCCACGCACTGCACATGGTACACTTTCCACCCGGATGCACCAAGAGCATTGTCTGGTACTCACTCACATGTTGATACCACATGCAGAGGTGAACTCAGGTCAGTTTTCAATAAAACAAGGCTGCTTTTAGCTTACGTCTGGATAGCTCACCTTTTAGAAAATAAATGTATAGCTGATTACTCTTCCTTTAAACATACACTCTACTTTAGCTTTTTTCCAAATACCTTGAAGGTAAAGTAATGGTATAAAGCGAGGAGAGGGCAAAAAGGCATTTACTATAAGTAAATAAGCAAGGTAAGATTTGAATCACACAGAAGCATTCAGAGTTCAGCGATTTCAAGGCTCCAAATAAATAGCTAATTTTTCCTGCCAAATGAAATTGAATTATTAAATTATCATACCAGAGTCAGGCATTTGTAATGGAAGGGAAAGGGAACCATCTATTTATTTTTCCCCTCAAGGCCATAGTGTATTTGAATGTTTCCTGCTTAATAGCTGCACCTGCTGGTAAGGACAAAGGATGGACTGTAACTTGATTTTGTAAATAACTTACTGCAATAGGCTGAGACTTTGTGCTGTACCTAATGGGCATGTTGCCTCCTTCTCCTTTGATTGCTTTCCTTTTTATGTCATTTAAAAAGAAAAGGCTTGTACTGTGGTATGCACTAGCTTAAATCATTTTTTTTTCTTTTTTTTTACTGCTTGAAATTATTTCTGTTGTCATCTCAACCATTGTCAACCAACTGTTGGGAAGGTTTGGTCTCAGAATTTAGGGTGAGTTTGCTAACTGAAGCTGTCAACCTACTCAAATATGCAGTCAACTTTATTATTTGCAGTCATTTCTTTAGCAAAGTTTGTCCAGAAACAAAAGGAACACAGTTTTAGAAGTGAATAAGAAAAAATAAAAACAGGATAATTTGTGATCAATCTAATTTTAGATAAATTTTAAATACAACTTCTCACAGATAAACTGGATAGCAATTAGCAATTCTTTGATGTTGGACATAAGAAGAATCCAAGATAGAAACCTTGGGGGAAATGCCTAGAAAATATGAATGATACATAATATTTGTTCTTTCTTTTTCTTCTTTAATCACAATTAGGGTTGGGACCTTAAGCCTTGCAAATAGATTTTACATCTTTATGTTACTTTAAGTAACACAACCAAATACCCTTATGTTACCATCAGTGAGCTCAGTTTGGGGACCTAAAGAATTTTGTGGGTAATCAAATACACCAAAAAAAGTTCCTTACCAATCTCAAATGATAAAAAATACTGTTTAATCTTTTCATTCCTGTGTTCATGTTTAAAACCATGACCATTGTTTTTGTGCAATTTTATATCTCTGCTTCCAAAAAATGACAAATGCTGGCTCTAAACAAAGAAAAATGGATTGGAAAAGCTAAATTAATGTCCCTTTTTTATTGCTTTTTAATCAGTCCCTTAAGCAGAGAGCAAGGGGATTGATAGAATCCACATATTGCAGGCTGTGTCACCATGCTCTGGATAAAAAACACAGCTACTATGCCTGCTGGCGGGATTCCAAGCCCAGTTACCCAGCACCCGGAGAAACGCGCTCTGTGTGTCACACTACCGAGTGCTTGGGAGCTTGCAAGTCTTTCGTGTGAGTGCGCATGTCAAGGGAAAAACAGTTTAGGAACCATTGCTCTAAGACTCAGCCTTTGCCTTCTGCTCACTCCCTAATAATTTCTTTTCACAATCATGGCTAAATCTAAAAGACACCATCGGGACTTCCCAGCTGGTCCAGTGGTTAAGATTTCACCTGCCAACGCAGGAAGCATGGGCTCCATCCCTGGTTGGGGAGTTAAAGTCCCACATGCCTCGCAGCCAAAAACCCAACACATAAAACAGAAGCAATATTGTAACAATTCAATAAAGGCTTTAAAAATGGTCAAGATCAAAAAAATATTTAAAAATAAAAAAGACACCATCATGATTTGTATGGGGCCTCAGCCCTTTTTCCTTCACAGGCCACTCTTCCATAAAACAAAAGCTTTAGTTATGTTTTATGATTGCATTGGTATAATGACAAACTATAATATACGATAAAGCATGTTTTGATCTAAAAGCTTATTTTTTGTCTTTAATTAAAAAAATAAAGATTTGTGGGCCCCTAAAGGTATTGTGAGCCCTAATCACTGTGGACAAGAAAGCCTGTGTAGTTATGAATTCATTGCTTATGAATGTCAATTTATTGCTATTACTTTGATCTCTTACTTCAACCCCTGGATTGAGAACTGCTATTTGAAACTTTCTACTTACTTATGTTACCATTGCCTTACATTATCAAAACCAAATTGGCAATTATCCCTAAATTAGGTCTATATCCAACTTAAGTATTTCCACCATTGGTCTCATATTCTTTCCATTCTTTCAAAAGTATGAAGTTAGTCTTAACTCTGGTTTTTCTCCTATTTTATTTTTTGCTGTGTTATATTTTAATTGAAGAATAATTGCTTTGAAGTCTCCTATTTTTTACTTTTTAATTGAAGAATAATTGCTTTACAGTCTCCTATTTTATATCGAACATTCAATTTAAATGAGCTCTCTTTTCTTCTCTCTGCAGAGTCTTCACCACTTCTCTTTCCATATCAGCTGAAGTAAAGGTTTCTAAAGGGTTAGCACTTCCCGTTGCAATTATTCTGTACATTGACCTCTTTCCTATTACAGTTATGCTATACCCAGATACTGGATCAATTTCCTAAAATGCTTATCATGAGATTATTTTTCTTTGCAAAAATCTCTAGTGTAAATAAGGTAAAAACTAAATACTTATAATTTATGGCCTTAATTTCTCATTTCTAACCTGACCTCACCAACTTATTCTTCTTCGCTCTGCCAATGAACTCACTGGACAGTGGCCTGCTCCCTACAGCCCTCGTGCAAATCACACTGTTCCTACTTTAGCTCTTTAAGCTGGGCTTTGGTTCATCACCAAAAACTTCTCCACAGTTACACATCCAGATTTGGTCCTATACCCTCCAAAAGGTCATCTTTGGGTATGTCAGTTCATACAATCCCATTGCTCTCTAACTCAACATATTTTTAATGTATTCTACTGCTACTCACATTAGCCTGTCTGCTTATTTACTATGTGTCATGTCCATTCCTCATTGCTTTTATATGTTTTGTATTTCTACAGGTTCTAAATTTGTACTAGTTATAATGACATGATGTTAGTATCTATGACTGCATTGATTAAGAAAAAAATATTTTAACTGTTTGTAAAATAGTGATTGTCCAACATACTTTTTTTTTAATATTTATTTACTTATTTTGGTTGCACTGGTTCTTCGTTGCTGCAAGAGGGCTCTCCCTAGTCGTGGAGAGTGGGGGCTGCTCTTCATGGCAGTGCTCGGGCTTCTCATTGAGGCAGCTTCTCTTGCTTCGAGGCACAGGCTCTCGGCACACAGGCTTCAGTAGTTGCAGCATGTGGGCTCAGTAGCTGAGGCTCGTGGGCCTTAGAGGACAGGCTCAGAAGTTGTACACGGGCTTAGTTGCTTCTTGGCATGTTGAAAGTTTGTGGACCAGGGATTGAACCCATGTCCCCTGCATTGGCAGGAGGATTCGTATCCACTATGCCACCAGGAAAGTCCTATCCAACATATTTTCGGACTATACCATTGCCATGTAAAATAATACTGCTAGTATTGTTATATCTATCTTATAAATGTAGAAAGTTTTGTTTTCTTAAATCATCATGATACAGAGGTTACAAAATAAATGAGTCATGAGGATGAAATGTACAGCATGTGGAATGCAGTCATTAATAATGTAGTATCTTTGTATGGTGACAGGTGATAACTAGACCACCAGGAACTAACATAATGTTGTAGGTCAATTGTACTTCAACAAACAAACAAATTCATTAAAAAGGGGATTAGATTTGTAATTTAGAGGGGAGGGTGGGTGGTCTGGTGGGCAGGGGAAATTAAAGTGCTCAAAAGGTACAAACTTCCAGTTATAAGATAAAATAAGTATTAGGGATGTAATATACAATATGATTAATATAATTGACATTACTACTAGTGTATGTTATATATGAAAGTCATCAAGGGAGTAAGAAGATCCCCTGGAGAAGAAAATGACAACCCACTCCAGTATTCTTGCCTGGAGAATCTCCTGAACAGAGGAGCCTGGTGGGCTACAGTCCACAGGGTCTCAAAGAGTTGGCCACGACTGAGTGAGTGGGCACTCAAGGAAGTAAATTCTAAGCGTTCTAATCACAAGGAAAATTTGTTTTCTACTTTTTAAATTTTGTAACTATAGGAGATATTGGATGTTCACAAAACCTACTGTGGTAATCATTTCATGATGATTAAGTCAAATGATATATGCTATACACTTTAAACTTACATAGTCAACTATATCTCAGTAAAGCTGAAAGAAAAGAAAATATGATGCCACTTTGAAAAGTAAACACATAAAAATTAAAAGTTCATCCAGTGTATGTGGTAATATCATATAATAAAGAACCAGGAATTTATCAATCAAACCCAACTCAAACTATTTTAAGAAAAAAAGTATCTGCTCCCACACATTCAACCTTGTCACAAGTATTTACTTAACAGCTCACATACGCCAACCCACTGCCTATTGTTCCAGGAACACTCTGACAAACAAGTTCTCTCCTTTCACTCACATTTTTATACTCTAGTGGAAAGAGACACACAACGCCAGATAGTAGTAAGTTCTGTAAAGGAAATAAGAGATCATCGGCACTGAATGGGAAGTGTAGGGCTCACTTAGACTTAATGAATCTCTCAGTGCCCTCTGTGTAGATAATTCAAATAACAAAAAATGATGGCTAGAGGGAAGCTTTGTGAATATCTAGGGAAAGGAAAGCATAGAAGGAGGGAACCAGAAATACAAAGTCCCTGAGACAGGAAGAAGTTTAGCATGACCGAGAATCAGAAAGATCAGAGATCTTGTGTCTACTCTGCACCCTTGTCCTGAAGTTGGGTATTCGGATTGACCACCAGTGCCACACGACAGAGGAACTAGGGTCCTTGATTAACAGCTCTGTCAGAACCACTTGTAGTGGGGACAATCTTTCCAGAAGGAAAGAATGCAGAAAAAGCAAAAGAACAAATATCCCCTGCTCGTCTTTAAAAATAATAAGAGCCAGTGAACTCTGGGTTCAGTATTATAAATATGAAAAAGAAGCTCAGTCTTTATAGATTTTCCATTAATATCTCTGTATTTTCATTGATACTCTGGTAAAGAGTTGAAAGTTATTCCTCATGAGAATTTGAACATTGATCATTATATTAATAGGGCTTCCCAGGTGGTGCTAGTGGGAAAGAGCTCACCTGCCAATGCTGGAGACACAAGTGATTTGGGCGGTCACAAAGAGTCAGACACGACTGAAGTGACTTAGCACACATGCATGCATTATATTAATAATCCTGTAGTCTCTTCAGAAAAGGTATACATTAAATGTTTCATAACTTGTCTTTAGATTCCAATGCTCTTTAGTATACTATGCTGGAGGAACTATTTATAGTCTCATCTTGGAGTTTCCCAATGTGCAGAAAGATGCTGTGGTAAACACCTCTGTTACTGAGGCAGCCTAGTCTTGTAGGTAAGAAAGATAGACAGGCTATCTCTGTCTCTAGAGATAGATAGGATTTACATTTTGACTCTTCCCCTCAGTCTTTGTGTGGTCTTGGGTCTCTCTGGGCCCTAGTCTTCTCATCCTCAGAATAAGAGAAAAAATACCACCTAACCTCATGATGCTTGTAGTGAAGAGTAAATGGATTGATATGCCTTAAGAACTTAGAACAATACTTGGCACATGCTAAGGACTGAATGGGCTTCCCTGGTGGCTCAGGTGGTAGAGTCTGCCTTCAATGCAGGAGACCCAGGTTCAATCCCTGGGTGGGGAAGATCCCCTGGAGAAGGGTATGGCAACCCATTCCAGTATCCTTGTCTGGAAAATTCCATGGACAGCAGGGCCTGGATGGCTACAGTCCCTGGGTCACAAAGAGTCAGACATGACTAAGTAACTAATACTAATACACACAAAAAGACCCAATAAGTATTAATCATTGTCATAATTATTACTTATTTGAAAAATGGATCTCCCAAAGAAATGTAAAATACATGAAATTGTTATCAGATGATTAACCTTATAGTGTTCTAATATATTTTCACGTCTTATAAACCAATAAGAAGAGATTAACTCTCACCATAATATCCAAAATCATTATCGTGAAAAAAGCAAAATTTAGAATGATGTGTAACTGACTTGAAGCACACAAAAGCAACTGCAAATGAAGCTCAAAACTAAAGTATGAATGGGAAGTTCAATACTGCATTTGCTGTCACATGACACAATTTAGAAAATGACTCCAAAGCTTCTAAACAGAACAACACACACACACATGAAACACACATACCCGCACACACACACAAAGATCGGGCATGAATGTTACTGTTTCTTGACAGTTCAAAGGAAAGAAGTTAAAAATGTGTTCAGTTCAGTTCAGTTGCTCAGTCGTGTCCGACTCTTTGTGACCCCATGAATGGCATCATGCCAGGCCTCCCTGTCCATCACTATCTCCCGGAGTTCACTCAGACTCAGGTCCATCAAGTCAGTGATGCCATCCAGCCGTCTCATCTTCTGTCGTCCCCTTCTCTTCCTGGCCCCAATCCCTCCCACCATCAGAGTCTTTTCCAATGAGTCAACTCTTCACCTGAGGTGGCCAAAGTACTGGAGTTTCAGCTTTAGCATCATTCCTTCCAAAGAAAACCCAGGGCTGATCTTCTTCAGAATGGATTGGTTGGATCTCCTTGCAATGCAAGGGACTCTCAAGAGTCTTCTCCAACACCACACAGTTCAAAAGCATCAATTCTTCGGCACTCAGCCTTCTTCACAGTCCAACTCTCACATCCATACATGACTACAGGAAAAACCATAGCCATGACTAGACAGACCTTAGTTGGCAAAGTAATGTCTCTGCTTTTGAATATGCTATCTAGGTTGATCAAAACTTTTCTTCTAAGGAGTAAGCGTCTTTTAATTTCATGGCTGCAGTCACCCCAAAAATAAAATCTGACACTGTTTCCACTGTGTCCCCATCTATTTCCCATGAAGTGATGGGACCGGGTGCCATGATCTTCTTTTTCTGAATGTTGAGGTTTAAACCAACTTTTTCACTCTCCTCTTTCACTTCCATCAAGAGGCTTTTGAGCTCCTCTTCACTTCCTGCCATAAGGGTGGTGTCATCTGCATATCTGAGGTTATTGATATTTCTCCTGGCAATCTTGATTCCAGCTTGTGTTTCTTCCATTCCAGAGTTTCTCATGATGTTCTCTGCATAGAAGTTAAATAAACAGGGTAACAATATACAGCCTTGATGTACTCCTTTTCCTATTTGGAACCAGTCTGTTGTTCCATGTCCAGTTCTAACTGTTGCTTCCTGGCCTGCATACAGATTTCTCAAGAGGCAGATCAGGTGGTCTGGTATTCCCATCTCTTTCAGAATTTTCCACAGTTTATTGTGATCCACACAGTCAAAGTCTTTGGCATAGTCAATAAAGCAGAAATAGATGTTTTTCTGGAACTCTCTTGCTTTTTCGATGATCCAGCAGATGTTGGCAATTTGATCTCTGGTTCCTCTGCCTTTTCTAAAACCAGCTTGAACATCAGGGAGTTCACAGTTCACATATTGTTGAAGCCTGGCTTGGAAAATCTTGAGCATCACTTTACTAACATATGAGATGAGTGCAACTGTGCGGTAGTTTGGGCATTCTTTGGCATTGCCTTTCTTTGGGATTGGAATGAAAACTGACCTTTTCCAGTCCTGTGGCCACTGCTATGATGCAATTAAATATATTTTAATTTTAAAAACACTCCAAGTTGTCAATTCTACCACAATACCAGGTGTTTTGGTCTCTTTTACAAGTTTATTGGGATTCCTTTTTATCTAAAAATAGCACTTTAAGATTATATGTGGCATACCAATAATGCCTTGACCATATTTTTTCAGCACACTGTTAAAATATTTAACCAATAGCTCAATAAAGGGCTTCCTTGGTGGCTCAGCTGGTAAAGACTCTGCTTGCAATGTGGGAGACCTGGGTTTGGGCCCTAGATTGGGAAGATCTCCTGGAAAAGGGAGCAGCTATCCACTCCAGTATTCTGGCCTGGAGAATTCCATGGACTCTATAGACCATGGGGTTGCAAAGAGTAGGACACGACTGAGTGACTTTCACTTTCACTTTCAGCCCCACGAAAGAATCTAATTTACCAGTGAAATTTCTTTCCTCAGAAAGCTTTAATATAAACATTTACAGCATTTGACTTATTCTTATAAGAACATAATTTCTTATTTATCCTTTTATCAATTCATTCGTTTGTTCCTATACAGCCTTAAAGCGTATCCATTCATTTGATACAAAATAGATCTAATACGAATAAAGAAGGAAAAGAATGTATGATGGACAATAAAAATAGTTTTTAAGTTGTGAGATCACTGTCTAATTGTTATTCTGATTGCTGTGCAAAAAGAGGGAAGAGTTGAGAGAAAATGAATATTAAGAGTTTATTATGTCAACTGATTTAGATAAATACTATTATATTTCAAACCAGTCAATAATACTATTAAATATCGAACCAGTCAATCCAGGGTTGGAGATCAACCCTGAATATTCACTGGAAGGACTGATGCTGAAGCTGAATCTCCAATATTTTGGTCGTCTAATGCAAACAGATGACTCATTGGAAAAGTCCCTGATGCTGGGAAAGATTGAGGGCAGATGGAGAAAAGGACATCAAAGGATGAGATGGCTGGATGGCAATTATTGATGCATTGAACATGAACTTGGGCAAACTGGGGACAGGGAGGCCTGGCATGCTGCAGTCCATGAGGTCACAAAGTGTAGGACATGACTAGGCAACTGAACAGCAACAACAATGGCAAATGATTTAGATAAATACTGTTATATTTCACCTCATGCCCATCAAGTTGTTGTCACTACCCTGATCTTCAAATGAGAAAACTGAGGCTTCAGCAAAACTTATGCCAAAGCCCACAGATAATATGTGGTTGAACCACTATTCACACTTAGATCGGAACAAAACCAAATCCATCTCTGTCACATCACATTGGGCTGGTTCTTTATAATCAACAGCATTATATGTTAATATTACTATTTTCCCACTGATCTTCACTATCAACATCCTTTACACATACGTGTGCATCTTTGTGCTCACTCAGTCGTGTCCAGCTCTTTGCGACCCCGTGAACTGTAGCCCACCAAGCTCCTCTCTGTCCAGGCAAGAATATTCGAATGGGTTGCCATTTCCTCCTCTAGGAAATCTTCCCCACCCAAGGATCAAACCCATATCTCCTGCATTTCCTTTACTGGAAGGTGGATTCTTTACCACTGAGCCATTTTACACATATACAGGAAACTAAATATGTGTGCAAAATTAATTCTTCTGCATATTTTTGTACTGATAAATTCAATTATGGAAGAAAAAGTTCTTTAATACTAGTAAAATTTGTCTCATTCTTTTTTATTCCAAATTTAATTTTTAATATTTCTTTCCTAAACCCTACTGTCCCTCTCTCAACTCTTTTTCTCCAGTTGAATAAGTAAATAGGAAAAAATCAGGTTTACAGTAATGTCTAGGATCTTTGACTTTTTACTAATATTGACAAGGCACAGAATTGAACTTTAAATTTGTGTTTCCAAATAAACATCTAGTTATAAGGACTACATTGAAAAGAAACTAATGAAATTCCAAGGTGTTCTGGGGTGGCTGTTTTATTCTGATCGGTGGTAGATTGCACTATTGACCAAATGTCAGACACCAAGCGATACAATGATTGAATAAAAGTGTATACATAATCGGAGCAGAGAACTTTGCCAAGACCAGCCATGTTGCCTTTCTCATAATACTAAAGGAAATTCTTCTTTTTTTCCCTCTTCTCTGAGTGCAAATAATTTTTTTTTTCTTTCTGGGCCTCCTCCTCCTTTTATTGGTGCCCCCAGATAAAATAATGTAAGGTGCCCTAGCCAGAGACGCTGATGAAATATTTTCAGCCTAGATATTAATCTGTTATCAGTTCCGTAGGTGTGAAATGTGATGGAGATGACAGAGAATCATGCTCTGCAGGCCTCAAGTAATTTGCACTGAAGATATTTAGATCTATCTTTGGACACTGCAGATCAGTTATTATGGGAGGGGGAAAAGCCCTTGGGGAGTCTACCTTGAAACATATTTCAAATGCCAGGGGAGTTGCATGAAAATTGGGTAATGAATGAAACTCTGATTGCAGAAAAATCACTTTGGAATGCTACTGCTGCAGCATGCCGCTGCTCTGTGTAGACCTTAAATGCTTAACAACATGGACGGAGTTGTGTGGCTTCAGTGATGTATTCTGCTGCTACTTTCTGTCTTTACTCCACCATTCAGTTGGGGATGGATAAATATTTGTCATACAACCTGATGGTTTTTTTTTCCCCCTTTAATTGAAAGAAGACCAGGGTGTGTCCATCCTGTGTGAGAACCTGTAGATGGCTAATGCTAAGTTCACCAAAGAAACTTAATCTTCTTTATCCCCATAACTCAGGGCTTCCCAGGTGGCAGAGTGGTAAAGAATCCGCCTGCCAATGCAAGAGATGCAAGAGATATGGGTTGGATCCCTGAGTCGGGAAGATCCCCTGCAAGTGGCAACCCACTCCAGTATTCATGCTTGGAAAATTCCATGGACAGAGGAACCAGGTGGCTACAGTCCTTGGGATCACAAGGAGTGGGACATGACTAAAGTGACTGAGCACACACGCATCCCTATGTGCATGAACGGAGGGGTTCCTGTGCCCTCCTCCAGAGCATCTTCCCAACCCAGGGATCAAACTTGGGTCTCTTGAGTCTCCTGCGCTGGCAGGCAAGTTTTTTTTTTTTTTTCTTTGTTTGTTTGTTTACCACTCGTGCCACCTGGGAAATTCACGCGTTCCTTATAACTCTGCATAAATCGAATGTTGCTTCTTAAACTTCCGTAGGTATTCCTGAAAGTTTGTGAACTAAACAAAGTCCTAGGTAAGACTGAGTTTCTCAATCCTGACAATCAAGCTGTGGTCAAGAGACATTAAAGTGCTTCTTTTTTAAAAGCTTCACTGAAATAGTCAGAAATGGTTTATAGGGGTAATCAGCTTGATCAGAGGGCATTGCTCTTGTTCCTAGTTTTAATTTAGGAATTTAGCTTGGCACAAAGACCCCTTGGAAGCTTATATCACACAGACCTTCACCATGAATATAAAAAGCTAATTAATTAATTTTTATTTTACACCCCTCCCATCCAGGCTGCCACATAACATTGGGCAGTTTCACATGCTCTACAGTAGATCCTCGTTTGTTATCCATTTTAAATATACCAACCTGTCCATCCCAGAAGTATAGCTGATTTACAATATAGTGCTAGTTTCAGGTGTATAGCAAAGTGACATATATATATATATATATATATATATATATATATATATATATGTATATATATATATATATATATATATATATATTCTTTTTCAGATTCTTATCCATTATATGTTATTACACAATGCTGAATATAATTCCCTGGGCTATACAGTAGGTCCTCATTGTTTATCTGTTTTATAGATAACAGTGTGTATCTGTTATCCGCAGTTTTTAATTTATCCCTCCTCTCCTCCACTCCTTTTGTTAACCATATTGTTATGGCAACCAGATTGTTTTCTATGAGTCTGTTTCTGTTTTGTAAATAAATTCATTTGTATCATTTTTCTAGGGTCCATATGTAAGTGATATTATATGATATTTGTCTTTCTTGGGACCAGATGTCTTCATGTAACCATAGAGATAACAGAGATATCATGCTATTTTATGTATATTAAAAATCTGTTGATACAAACGCATAAAATTCTGATGCCTAGAGTGAAATTAAAAGGATATTTAATGACGGAAATGTACTCATAGAAATACTTAAGTTCACATACTTTAAGATCTGTCTGTCCTTGAGTGAAATTGGTCATTGTATTCCACTTAAATATGTACATATTTCCTCAACAGGCAGTCAAAGAATTTTTAAAAAATATTTATTGACATGACTCATTACATTTTGTAGGGTATAGCCTCTACTAGGGCAGGACATGTGTGCTCTCCAGGGCCTGGCACATGATAAGTGCCTGAGAAGTGTTCACAGAATGAGCACATTAATGAAGGGAAGAAAGAATATATGTGTTAACACAAACAGAGTCATGTGAGAGAAAAAAACTAGTAAAGGGGAAACTTGTCTTTCCCCTTGGCTTATTTACACATGTTATAAATGACAAAAGTGAAAAAGGAAGAAAACAAGAGAGACAGTCTAAAATACTTTTCATCTGCTGAGAATTAGAGTGGAATAAAAACTGCCGAAAGTAGAATATTGTTTTCTTTCCACCTGACCAAATGGTCATCTACCAGATGACATCAGAATTAAACAGATTTGCTCCAAAGAGATTTACTATGAGGGTATGTGAACCAGCTGGATGATAAGTGAATTTAACAAAGGAAGCCACTTCTGACCTCAGAAGTTCTCATCTAGGTGACTTCATCCCAGTTTTCTTTTTCTTTTTCTTTTTTTTTTATTAATTTATTTATTTTAATTGGAGGCTAATTACTTTACAATATTGTAGTGGTTTTTGCCAAACATTGGCATGAATCAGCCACGGGTGCACATGTTTTCCCCATCCAGAAGCCCCCTCCCACCTCCCTTCCCATCCCATCCCCCAACTTCACCCCAATTTTCAAACTGGTGCACAGACAGCTCCCATATCTTTTTAAAGGTACTCATCTTTCCAGAGGTAATTGCAAGGTAATTAATTAAGTTCCTTACGTGAAATATCTTTCCCAATTAGACCTAGTATATATAAGAATACCTCATGTATTTCAGAGTCATAGTGTACCTCAGTAGAAAGAAAACTCCACAACTGAACAATAAATGTTCCAATGTCTCTAAGACCGTTGCATTCCAAATCAGCATATAATGTTTTTATTCTTTTATTAGAGTATGAATTGCTTTACAATGTTGTGTTAGTTTCTGCTGTACAACAAGATGAATCAGCTATATGTATACATATATCCCCTCCCTCTTGGACCTTCCTCCCACCCCCATCCCATCCACCCAGGCCATCGCAGAGCACAATATTAACGATAACTTATCAGAGTCCTCAGAAAAGGAAAATTCATCACCAAATGACACACTTTAACAATAAAAAATCAACACGTTTAGTACACAATCTGCTGTTTCCTCTTCTCATTGTTGCTCTGGCCTTAACCATTTCAGAGGTATGAAATGTGTAGAATCCCTTACTTATAAATGGGCTCCTCCATTTTATAGCACTCTCTGGAAGTGAGTTCACAGGTACTTTTATACCAGAAAGAAAATTTCTGATTATGAACACAAAAACAATGTTAAGATAGAGAAACACTGCTGACTATGTTCCATCCCCTATATAATCAGACTTGAATGTGTCATCCAGGAATTCACTCTGTTTCTAGCATCCTTACCTCCAGGTTCCCTCATTCCTTTAACCATCTTAGCCCTGACTCCCTGGATCCCTTTCCAATCCTGGCAGCAGTCCACAGGGACCAGAAAACATCATTACTGGACCTCACCGGGAAGGCAGTGACAGATCCTGACCTTTGCAGGAGTAGACTTCGGTCTTTCACATGCTTCACAATATAGCATCTGTGAAAAACAAACTTAATTTTGCTATCATGCTCTGCTCAGTCACTCAGTTGTGTCCGACTCTTTACAACCCATGGACTGCAGCCCACCAGGCTCCTCTGTCTGTGGAATTTTCCAGGCAGGAATGCTGGAGTGTGTTGCCAATTCCTCTTCCAGTGAATCTTCCCCACCCAGGGATCAAACATGCATCTCTTGCATGTCCTGCCTTGGCAGGTGAATTCTTCACCACTGTGTCACCTGGGAATCCTTGCTATCATAGTATAGTATAAAGTATTTCATATAATATAATTTTCATACAGTATTATACCAAAAGATTCCTTTCTCACCAGGAGTGAAGAAGGGAAGAAATAAAAGGAGTTAGGGTTGGGTCATCTGGATTTTAAATTTTGTTTTTAAGAAAAAGGCAATTCTTTAATAATTCAGAATTTGAGGATGTAAGTGGGAGAAACTAGGACATTTAAATTCCCAGAAAGCAAAATCTAATGTTGATTATTTATGTGCTATCAAGGCACACACTGGGACTTAAAAAATGCTTTATGTCAATGTGAGTAAAATGACTACAGAGGAGACAATTTTAATTAGTCCATGCAAAAGAGAGGAGGAACAAGAAAGGAAGAAAATGGGGAAAAAGAGAGAGAAAATGGGGAAAAAGAGAAAGAAAAAGTAAAGAAAGGATAACAACAACTTTCTGAGCAAATATCAGTGAAACACCACCAGAATATTTTGTCTTTCCAGAAAGGAGCTTAGATATTAACTATTCAGTACTTCTTTTTCATGTAATTTTTTTTCATTATGGCTATAGACTTCCTAATTTTTTTAAAGTTTATAAAAGCAAAAGCTAACTCTAGAATGTTTGGAGGATATATATATATTTATATATATTATATATAATTTACAGAAATGTAATGATTCTTTGAAATAAAGTTCCTTGAAACTGAAACTTCAAGAAGCTTATAGCTGTATGTAAAACTCATTGATCATAAATTAAGATACATCAAGCCCTGGATACATAATTCCCACGACAAACAATATGCGAGAGCATATTTTATGTTTCCTTCTAAATAGGTGATACAGTCTATGCAGTAGGATAATATTTTGCATACAAATTGAAGAACTTTTTTTTCTTTACTTCCTGTCTGTCAGTAGCCATCAGAGTGGCTAGAGTTCAGTGCTTTCTGCCACAAGGAAGGGAGGATAGAGCAAAATGAAGCCAACCAAGTGCACGTGAGTTCTTAGTTTTGTGTCTCAAAATCCAGGACTTTTGAACAGATGAGAGACTTGGAAGTAAGGAAAACAAAGCCTCCCTAGCTTCCAGCACTATTGGATACCATACACTATTCCACGGATGGAGAGAAAATGCAGAAACGGTAAAAGAGAAACTTGTGGGTTCTGGAAAAATAAACGTCTGCCTTCTTTCCCTGCCCAAAGTGAATCCCTGATAAGAGAAAGATATAAACCAAAAATAATTTGGACTGAGGAAAGAAAGAGAAGTAACTTACAACACCCCCAGTGTCCCCATGCCTGGACTATGGAGAGAGTGATAGAACACTTCATATCATGTTTATAGGCAGAAAGATCTAAGATAGCTTCACCAAGTTCTCTGTATCCCAGAAGGATCCTTGAGCATTAGAAGGTTTTCTTGTTGTTGTTCAGCTACTGAGTCACGTCCGACTCTTTGAGACCCCATAAACTGCAGTACACCAGGCTTCCCTGTCCTCCAGTGTCTCCTGGAATTTGCTCAAGTTCAGTTCACTGAGTCGGTGATGCTATCTAACCATCTCATCCTTAGAAGGGTTACTGTGAAACTAAATGGCCTGCAGAGCTGAAAACTATGAAGAGTCACTCTGGGCAATACAAAGAAATTACAGAAATTAGTGAAACTAGAAGAGCTCACGAGGGAGGACCAGACCAGAAAGTCACTGTGGAAGGTGCCAGAGTAGATATTGAAGACACCCGGGTAGGATGACATCTCATACACTGAACTCCACACAATGGTGGCACAAAGCCACTCAGAACTATTTAGACATAACTGTAAGAAAAAAGAAGCAATTACAGAGCGAAAGGTGAAGAAACCCTGAAATTTCTATTTGTCTTCCTTGAGACATTCCTCAAGACCCTTGAAAGATAAACCTGTGGAAGAGCCTGAGACAGAGCCTGACTATCGTGCTCAAGAAAGAAACAGAATGGCTACCAAGAGATTGAGGGAAGGGAAAGGAAACAATGGTAACATTGTGGATTAATATAAAAATTTGGCTTTTCTTCAAAGTTATATAGAAATCTCTCAGACGGCTTTAAGGAGAGTTGTTACACAGACCGCCTTATGATTTAATACAATTGTTCTGGCTAAAGTCTTAAAAACAGTCTTAAGGAGGGTAAAGGTAGGGACTTCCCTGGCAGTCCAGTGGTTAGGACTCCACGCATCCATGCAGGAGGCACCAGCTCGATCCCTGATCAGGGAACAGACTCCAAAAGCCACACATGACATGGCCAAAAGAAACCCCCAAAAATATAGCAACAGGAAAAGCAGAGTGTGGAAAAAAGAGAAGGGCAGAGGCAGAATCTGGGAGACCAAAGAGAAAGCTAATGGAATATTCCAGGTAAGAGATGAACCTGGCTTTGACTAAGCTGGTGAGATTAAAATCAAAATCTGAATCCCTTTTAAAGGTGAAGTGAAGTGAAAGTTGCTCAGTCGTGTCTGACTCTTTGTGACCCCATGAACTTTACAGTCCATGGAATTCTACAGTAATTCTACAGAAAACTGGAGTGGATAGCCTTTCCCTTCTCCAGGGGGTCTTCCCAACCCAGGGATTGATCTCAGGTCTCCTGCATTGCAGAAGGATTATTTACCAGCTGAGCTACAAGGGAAGTCCAAGAATACTGGAGTGGGTAGCCTATCCCTTCTCCAGCAGATCTTCCTGACCTAGGGAACAAACTGGGGTCTCCTGCACTGCAGGCGGTTTCTTTACCAACTGACCTATGAGGGAAGCCCCTTTTACGGGTTCAGTTCAGTTCAGTTAAGTCACTCAGTCATGTCCAACTCTTTGCGACCCCATGAATCACAGCATGCCAGGCCTCCCTGTCCATCACCGACCCCTGGAGTTCACCCAAACTCATGTCCATCAAGTCGGTGATGCCATTCAGTCATCTCATCCTCTGTCATCCCCTTCTCCTCCTACCCGTAGTCCCTCCCAGCATCAGAATCTTTTCCAATGAGTCAACTCTTCCCATGAGATGGCCAAAGTATTGGAGTTTCAGCTTTAGCATCAGTCCTACCAATGAACACCCAGGACTGATCTCCTTTAGGATGGACTCATTGGATCTCCTTGCAGTCCAAGGGACTCTCAAGAGTCTTCTCCAACACCACAGTTCAAAAGCATCAATAATTCTGCGCTCAGCTGTCTTCACAATCCAACTCTCACACCCATACATGACTACTGGAAAAACCATAGCCTTGACTAGATGGACCTTTGTTGGCAAAGTAATGTCTCTGCTTTTCAATATGCTATCTAGGTTGGTCATAGCTTTCTTTCCAAGGAGTAAGCGTCTTTTAATTTCACGGCTGCAATCACCATCTGCAGTGATTTTGGAGCCCCCCAAAATAAAGTCTGACACTGTTCCCACTGTTTCCCCATCTATTTCCCATGAGTAATGGGACCAGAAGCCATGATCTTAGTTTTCTGAACGTTGAACTTTAAGCCAACTTTTTCACTCTCCTCTTCACTTTCAACAAGAAGCTTTTGCCCTGAAATTTGCTAATAAACTGCATGATGGATAGGTAAACATGACTACAAGGTTTTAGGGGTAAGCAATTAGAAGTATGGAGCTACCATCCTTGGAATGGTAAAGGTTGGAGAAAACAGGATTGAGAGTTTTGTACATTCTGAGTTTAAATGATGACTATTAAACATGTAAATATAGATTTCAAAAAAACAGTGGTATAGTCAAGACTGGAGTACAGGGGCATGGTTCAGGCTGGAAAGTCATTAGTATATAGATATTATTTAAAGCTACAATACTTCCCTGGTGGCTCAGATGATAAAGCATCTGCCTACAAAGCAGGAGACCCAGGATCAATCCCTGGGTCAGGAGGATCCCCTGGAGAAGGAAATGGCAACCCACTCTGGTACTTTTGCCTGGAAAATCCCATGGACTGAGGATCTTGGTAGATAAGATCCATGGGGTTGCGAAGAGTCAGACATGACTGACAACTTCACTTTCACTTTCACTGGTAAGAGCAAGGGAATGAATTCAGATAGAAGGGAGAAGAGGCAGAAGAACTCTGCTCCAAGACACTACAATATTATGAAGTTGAAGTGATAAAAAAGAAAAAGAAAAGGAGACTTAAAATGTGCTTCCTGAGACAGCCAAAAAAAAAAAAATTTAAGAAATCTCCAGGATCCAATTATGTCAAATATTGCTGACTGATCAAGTAAGATGAGGACAGAGAATTTCCCACTGTATTTAGCATCTTGGCACTCATTATTGACTTTGAAAGGGCTTCCCTGATGACTCAGGTAGTAAAACTGCCTGCAATGCAAGAGACCTGAGTTTGATCCTTGGGTCAGAAAGATTTCCTGGAGAAGGGAATGGCTATCCACTCCAACATTCTTGCCTGGAGAACCCATGGACTGAGGAGCCTGGCAGGCTACTATAGTCCATGGGATGGCAAAGTCAGACACCTGGTAGAGTAGGTGAGTTTCAAAAAATGGAATAGATTCAAGAGTAATTAGTACTAAAGGATTGGAGACTATGGGTCTAGAAATCTCTTCTGGTGAAATTTAGCATAAATGAAAGTAGAGAGAGGGATGGTAGCTGAACGGTAGGTGGGGCCAAGAAAGAATTTTGTTTGTTTGTTTTTAACGGGTGAGATAACAATGTGGAAAAAAGGAAAGTTAATTGATGTAGACGATAGGAGAATCATTATTGAAATAATGATGATGACTAGGCAAGAGGCCATGAGATTTGTTGCACAAGAAGAGACTTCTGGGACTTCTCTGGTGGGTCCAGTGGTTAAGATTCTGCACTTCAAATCCAAGGGGTACAGGTTTGATTCCTAGTTGGAGAACTTAAGATCCCAGATGCTGTGTTCATTTTAAAAAAATTTAATTAAAAAAAGAAGAAGAGATTTTCCTATCTAGGAGCACTTCATGTAACAAATGAGAAAGCAGAGGGTATAGACATAGATGCAGGTAGGTAGGTAAACATGAAGAAGAGAGCATGATGACATTTTTTATTGCTCCTGTTCCCTCAGTGATATAGAAAGCAAGGTCATTGGCCAAGTGTAAAAATGGATTGTGTCTACATTTTCATACAATACTCTTCATGTGCACATTAGAGTAAATATGGTGAACAGGTTTTCCTTGAATTAGGTCTTAGTGGTTGTGCAATCAAGTTTTATTTAGCATCATGACAAATTATGGAGGCCAGACTCTATATCCTAGGAAATTTCATTTAGTCTTTAAATTCACAAATATCAAATGATCCTTGTGCTGTGCTTAGTCACTCAGTTGTGTCTGACTCTTTTTGACCCCATAGAATGTAGCCCTCCAGGCTCCTCTGTCCATGGGGATTTTCCAGGCAAGAATACTGGAGTGGATTGCCATGCCCTCCTCCAGGGGATCTTCCCTACCCAGGGATGGAACCCAGATCTCCCACATTGCAGGTGGAATCTTTACCAACTGAGCCACGAGGGAAGCCTTACTAAGGCTTACTATGATCCTTATGATCCTTACTAAGTTCAAATACCCCATTATTATTTCAGAAGAAAGTATGAAAACTGAAATGTAGAGAACACTGAAAAATAGTTCCCTGGAGACCCAACTTAGAAGAAAAAAAAAAAAATTACTTTTCCCATAGTAGGTATCTTTCTGGGGGGTGGGGGAAGAAAACTAATCAAAATAGAATTCTCCACTGTCATAGAAAAGCGAGACTTAGTATATATCCTTCTGTTAGGAAATTCCTTATTTAGCTTCATTTGTTGTTAATCTTTAGTAGCAAGTTCTCACCATTAGTGGCTCATAGACAAAGAAAACAACTGCTGGGTGAAGATGGACCATGGTATGACCAGGAAAGCCTTCTGTTGGGATCAGATCAGAAACAGGTCCCAGATGCACAACTGAAATGGCTATGCATCCTTGGGTGGTTTTTCTTATCTCTAAGTTTCAGTACCTCTGTCTGATAAATGGATGTGCGTGTGTGCATGCTAAGTCACTTCAGTTGTGCCTGACACTGTGTGACCGTGTACACTGCAGCCTGCCGAGTTCCTCTGTCCATGGGTTTTCCCTACGAGAATACTGGAGTGGGTTGCCATGCCCTCCTCCAGGGGATCTTCCCAACCCAGGGATCAAACCTGCTGTTCTTACATTTCCTGTGTTGGCAGGCAAGTTCTTTACCACTCTCACCACCTGGCTGGTACTATACATAATTTCCCTGGATGTACTAAACCTAATTTGTAAGTTTTATGATGTTCAAATAAAATACTGGCTATAAAATCACCAAGAAAATTATTGTATCATTTGATCATTATAAACCTGTGTTTCATATTAAAATTCGTTTTTGCTTTTCATTTTGTTTCCTTGTGTAAACTGAGTCTCCCTGGTGGCTCAGTGGTAAAGAATCCACCTGCCAGTACAGGAGATGTAGGTTCTGTCTCTGGATCGGGGAGATCCCCTGGAGAAGGAAATGGCAATTCACTCCAGTTTTCTTGCCTGGAAAATTCCATGGACAGACGAACCTGGAAAGTTGGAAAAAAGTGGGGGGTTGCAAAAAAGTCAGAAATAACTTAGTGACTAAATGAAAATAATAATACATAGGTTATTTCCTACATACTTTTCTTAGTATGATCACATAATTTTTTTGAGAATTATACTACTGTGTAATAACTGCAGGATGGAATACATGCTTAGACAAAATAGATTTCATGTCTTAGAAGTATTTTATGCGTGTGTATATTTGTTCTTGATAACTTACTGTCTGGTAAAATTATTGACTTTTTTCTGTTTTCCTAATATGAACAAACAATGTCTTAGTGTCTAGCTGAGACCTTGAAAATTATGACTCCAATTAGGCACAGGTTCTCATATGGCAATGTTGATTTAGTTTATCTACCAGTGGGAACAATAGATGCACTCATTAGGGCTTACCTATTTTAAAAGCAGTATTTAAACTTTTAAATCCCTACTTAGATGATCTCTGAAAAGTGCCTTCTACACTCTGAGGAAATAAAATGCAGAAATGTTCACATTCATGAGACAATAGCTTTGACTGAATGCTGTAAAATGAAATCTGCTCTTTCAGTTTTTCTTTCAAAAGAAAAATTGCATAAATAATACATTTGGGCCTTGCAATACCAAACAAGCACAATAGCTACTTTACAGCTTTCATCAAAATGAAGGCCATCTTTTTCATTTTATTATGGAACCATTAATACAATATCATCAACTCTGATTGGCTGCAAGATTCCAGAATGAAGGCTTCATGCCAAATGTCAACGGAGGTGCTAATATCACTGGATACAGGATGGTACCAGCCCAATGCCTGGTGAGCTGATAAAATATGAAAAGAAAGAAAGATAAATCTGAAACTTTTCAAATTTGGGGCCATGGTTTATTTCTTGGGAAAAACTCAGGCAAGAATTAATTTTATGATACTCCCCAAAGTCACCTGACAATCTTTTAAATGACGAATAAATAATACATGTTGAGATGTGGTTTGATCCCTGGGTTGGGAAGATCTCCTGGAGGAGGAAATGGCAACCCACTCCAGGATTCTTCCTTGGAAATCTCATACACAGAGGAGCCTGGTGGGCTACAGTCTGTGGGATCGCAAAGAATGACTAAATAGCAGCAAGACATATATTACCTTGCTCATTTGGTTTGGGGATGTCTTTGGATACATTTCTATCCAGATCAGCCTTTTCACTGATCTGTTAGAGGCATTAAAAACCAAACCAAACAAAAAAAATGGTACTATTTGATTGTATCTATTTTCTACCTATTTCAGTCCAAAAAAGAAAGGTGTGTTAGGAGGAGGAATAAAAATAATGTCAAAATTAAGACTTTTCTAATTATTCCTGGATTGAAATTATCCTTGCCTTTGTAGGCTCTGTCCCATGACAACAGATAATTGAGAGCTGGCTATAATTGACATACTAGGGTTTTCTTTTACTTAAGGCAAATAGAAGCAGCTAAACATTATTTTTACCCTTTAGGTAAAAAAAGCAAATGGCAGATAGCCACAAAGCAAGGGTTTAAATGGATTTACTAAGTTGGGATAAATACAGTGTGTAGAAGGAATTTAAAGAAAATTCAAAGCAATCCATGGATAACAGCCTCACGTTACATGGATTTAGCACAACACAATTTAATTTCTTATACAGAGGAATTAAACAAGGTGGTATAACCTGTGATTTATTTATATTTTTGTTGATGTTTCCAAAGAAAATTTAGTTTTTCTCTATTAAAGTGATTCTTAAAGTCCTACTTTATAATTAAATCTAAGCCTCATTTTATCCTTAAGACATAAAAATATTGTAGAATGTGTTAAGACATATTTCAGGTCAATGAGAAATAAGTTATAAACTGTCAATTGACTTGACATTGACAAATATATACTTTGAGCATTCACTGCAGTTTGGCATTGTTAAGGTATTAGGGAAAACAGTTTTTCACTGCCAACTGCTACTTGTTGGGTAAACCTGGCCAAGTCCCTTAACCTCTTGGGCCTCAGTTTTCTATTCTGTGAAATGGAAATGATTTTACATCTTATTCACGGAGTTCTTGTGAGGTTTAAAGGATCTAATAAACAGAAACTACTCAGAGGAATGCCTGACATATAATAAATATTCAAAAAGGAGTTATTTTTGCTTTCCAAGAGCATTTCAAATGATAGCCTGAAAGAAAAAGTGAAAGTCACTCAGTTGTGTCCGACTCTTTTCGACCTCATGGACTATACAGTTCATGGATTCTCCAGGCCAGAATACTGGAGTGGGTAGCCTGAATTTCCTTTTTCCGGGGGATCTTCCCAACCCAGGAACTGAACCAGGGCATCCTGCCTTGCAGGTGGATTCTTTACCAACTGAGTTATAAATGATAGCCTAGCAAGAGTAAATTGAGTGAAAAAGTTGTCACTTTACTGTCGTCAGCATTACATCCCAATAAGATTCAAGAAAATCCTATTTAGTTACAAATTACTGATACTGAGATCCACTGAATTAGATTTGAGGAATTTAAGATAGAGTCAGCATCAAATATTTGTGTTTGCTTTTTTAACAGGCAAATTAAAACATTGGCAAGTGCCTTTTAATTTAATTTTTAATTCTTATCCCTTTGGAGACTACACATAAAATATTCATTTATCTTCCATTTCAGTTTGGTAATATATTCTTGGCAATTAAGAACTTGATGGACTAGGAGATAAATGTATTTAGGTTAAATGTTAGTGCTTTGTATAAAGCCTGCTTTGCAGGAATTCTATTATTCTTCTCACTCTTTGGAAAGAGATGAAGCAAACCCCTAATTTTTAGAGCTTTGAAAATGGCAATGTGTCCCTACCCTCTTCAATAAAATCATTGACATTAAGAACTCCACCTTAATTTTACTGTTCAAACACAAAATGCTAAGCACTTAAAAGGCTCACAGACTTCTGTTCATTCATTGCATTGATATCACTGATTTGGTCAGGATAATTCTAAAGCTCCCTAAGATTGGCCTTTGTTGTGAGATACTGGCAATCAGGAACCAGAAGTGGATTTAGCAATTTCCAACATTTGATGTCTACCATGAGAACCAGTCCAAGTTTTTTTTTTTTTTCACTTTATTTCATTTACTAACCCTTCTTTAAAAAAAAAACAAAACTGACCTTTCTCAATCCCTGGGTTGGGAAGGTCCCCTGGAGTTGAAAATGGCAACCCACTCCAGTCTTCTTCCCTGAAAAATTCCATGGGTGAAGGAGCTGAGCATACACGCGCTCTATTTATATAAAGATAATGTTGTTGTTGTTTTTCAGTCACTAAGTTGTGTTCAACTGTTTGCAACCCTATGGACTGTAGTCTGCCAGACTCCTTTGTCGATGGGATTTCCCAGGCAAGACTATTAAAGTTGGTTGCCATTTCCTTCTCCAGGGGATTTCTTCCCAACCCAGAAATTGAACCTGAGTCTCCTGCATTGGCAGGCATGTTCTTTACCACTGAGCCATCAGGGAAGCCTTAATAAGGATAAATGAGTCTTAGATTTACATGTATATACAAATAGAGATATATGTATATTTCCAGTAGTAGAATGGTATACAACTAATATTTGTAACAATAGCATGTGTTAGATTATATAATTGACATTACCTGTAATTTAACTACCAATATGCTCCCCTGTTTTACTTTCCTTTCATTATAATTTTATTCATAATAATTTGTTAATTATTATAAAGAGTTATTGCCACTGCTGCTGCTGCTGCTGCTGCTAAGTCACTTCAGTCCTGTCCAACTCTGTGCAACCCCATAGATGGTAACCTACGAGGCTCCCCCATCCCTGGGATTTTTCAGACAAGAACACTGGAGTAGGTTACCATTTCCTTTTCCAATGCATGAAACTGAAAAGTGAAAATGAAGCTGCTCAGTCGTGACCAACTCTTCATGACCCCATGGACTGCAGCCTACCAGGCTCCTCTGTCCATGGGATTTTCCAGGCAACAGTACTGGAGTGAGTTGGCATTGCCTTCTCCAATAAATATTTGTTATTATATCTAAATTACAAAAGAAAAAATCTAAGGTGAACTGGTAATATATCAGATTACAAACCAAGACATGTTCTTTTGTTCAAAGTATTTGCCTTTTCTGAGAACTAAATGACTCCTATGTTAAATGAGTAGGTGGTGCTTTGAAATAATTTCAGTAGTTCAAGAAACCCAGTGAAAGTTTCCATTTCTTGGGTGTGATTTTGCACAAGGTATCTGAAAACATCAGATTATTTGTCTTGGCTAGAAATGTGTCAGCTCATTGGGATCATATCAATTATCTTATGCTAACCAGAAAGAGCAATTAATATCTTTATTTCTTTGATTAAATTTTAGCAATATTTATGACTCAATAGTATGACTTATAGGAAAACCCATTGCTTAGGGGTTGGGTCTGAGAAAAGAACAATGGGAAGTTAGAGAAAATCAAAGAAATATTTCTTTGGTGGTAAAATGTTTGAGATTCCTGGAATGGAGTTCTAAGACTTCTGCTTACTTTGTAAATCATTATGACCTATTGTTTAAATTTTCTGGTCATATTTTCTCATTCTAATACAATCAATTTTACCTCTCTGAGTGGTTATACCTCAAATTATACCTTAGCGGTTCCCTATCAGCTCAGATGGTAAAGAATCCGCCTGCAATGCAGGAGACCCAGGTTCAATCCCTGAGTTGGGAAGACCTCCTGGAGAGGGGAATATTCTTGCCTGGAGAATTTCATGGACAGAGGAAACTGGTGGGGTACTACAGTCCATAGGGTCACAAAGATTCAGACACAACTGAGCAGCTAACCTTATACTTCAAGTTAGACATGTGAACAAAATTTACCTTCCCTGATACAAGCATATCTGTATAAAGGTATAGCATAAAGGTGTTGTGTGTACAAATTAATGTTCATGGGTAGCTCATGAAACTGAAGATATATGCATTGGAGTATAGATTATCAAGCACATTGGAGGTTTGGCTGAGAAGACTATCATGTAACTAACTTCATATGTGCAGGTGCTCTTCACTGAATTAATGTGCAATTTTTTCTTCAGCTTTATATAAAGCCTCCCCACTTGCAATTTCCACTGTACCTACATGCACAGATTTACTCAATTGGTTTGATTAATATCCATACTTATGTAATGTAAATCAAAAAAATCTTTGCATAGTCAAGAAACTTAAGGAAATAAGCTTTAGGAAAAAATATTCATTAAGGTTATTAAAGTAACTAAAAATGGGATGAAATCTAAATGGCCAATGGTGATTTTAAAAAGCTATTGAACATGGTATATTTCTCCATCTATTAGTGTCCTTTTTGATTTCTTTCACCAGTGTTTTATAGTTTTCTATATACAGGTCTTTAGTTTCTTTAGGTAGATATATTCCTAAGTATTTTATTCTTTTCATCACAATGGTAAATCGAACTGTTTCCTTAATTTCTTTTTCTACTTTCTCATTATTAGTGTATAGGAATGCAAGGGATTTCTGTGTGTTGATTTTATATCCTGCAACTTTACTATATTCATTGATTAGCTCTAGTAATTTTCTGGTGGAGTCTTTAGGGTTTTCCATGTAGAGGATCATGTCATTGGCAAACAGTGAGAGTGTTACTTCTTCTTTTCCAATTTGGATTCCTTTTATTTCTTTTTCTGCTCTGATTGCTGTGGCCAAAACTTCCAGAACTATGTTGAATAGTAGCGGTGAAAATGGGCACCCTTGTCTTGTTCCTGACTTTAGGGGAAATGCTTTCAATTTTTCACCATTGAGCATGTTTACTGTGGGTTTATCATATATAGCTTTTATTATGTTGAGGTATGTTCCTTCTATTCCTGCTTTCTGGAGAGTTTTTATCATAAATGGATGTTGAATTTTGTCAAAGGCCTTCTCTGCATCTATTGAGATAATCATATGGCTTTTATTTTTCAATTTGTTAATGTGGTGAATTACATTGATTTGTGGATATTGAAGAATCCTTGCATCTCTGGGATAAAGCTCACTTGCTCATGGTGTATGATCTTTTTAATGTGTTGTTGGATTCTGATTGCTAGAATTTTGTTAAGGATTTTTGCATCTATGTTCATCAATGATATTGGCCTGTAGTTTTCTTTTTTGTGTGGCATCTTTGTCATGTTTTGGTATTAGGGTGATGGTGGCCTCATAGAATGAGTTTGGAAGTTTACCTTCCTCTGCAATTTCCTGGAAGAGTTTGAGTAGGATAGGTGTTAGCTCTTCTCGAAATTTTTGGTAGAATTCAGCTGTGAAGCCATCTGGACCTGGGCTTTTGTTTGCTGGAAGATTTCTGATTACAGTTTCAACCCGTGCTTATGATGGGTCTGTTAAGATTTTCTATTTCTTCCTGGTTCAGTTTTGGAAAGTTGTACTTTTCTAAGAATTTGTCCATTTCTTCCAAGTTGTCCATTTTATTGGCATATAATCACTGATAGTAGTCTCTTATGATCCTTTGTGTTTATGTGTTGTCTGTTGTGATCTCTCCATTTTCATTTCTAATTTTATTGATTTGATTTTTCTCCCTTTGTTTCTTGATGCTAATGGTTTGTCCATTTTATTTATCCTTTCAAAGAACCAGCTTTTGGCTTTGTTGATTTTTGCTATGGTCTCTTTTGTTTCTTTTGCATTTATTTCTGACCTAATTTTTAAGATTTCTTTCCTTCTACTAACCTTGGGGTTCTCCATTTATTCGTTTTCTAGTTGCTTTAGGTGTAGAGCTAGGTAATTTATTTGACTTTTTTCTTGTTTCTTGAGGTATGCCTATATTGCTATGAACTTTCCCCTTAGCACTGCTTTCATAGTGTCCCACAGGTTTGGGTTGTTGTGTTTTCATTTTCATTCATTTTTATGCATATTTTGATTTCCTTTTTTATTTCTTCTGTGATTTGTTGGTTATTCAGAAACGTGTTGTTCAGCTTCCATATGTTGGGATTTTTAATAGTTTTCCTCCTGTAATTGAGACCTAATCTTACTGCATTATGGTCAGAAAAGATACTTGGAATGATTTCAATTTTTTTGAATTTACCAAGGCTAGATTTATGGCCCAGGATGTGATCTATCCTGGAGAAGGTTCCATGAGCACTTGAGAAAAAGGTGAAATTCATTGTTTTGGGGTGAAATGTCCTATGGATATCAATTAGGTCTAACTGGTCTATTGTATCATTTAAAGTTTGTGTTTCTTTGTTAATTTTCTGTTTAGTTGATCTATCCATAGGTGTGAGTGGGGTATGAAAGTCTCCCACTATTATTGTGTTATTAATTTCCCCTTTCATACTTGTTAGCATTTGTCTTACATATTGCGGTGCTCCTATGTTGGGTGCCTATATATTTATAATTGATATATCTTCTTCTTGGATTGATCCTTTGATCATTATGTAGTGGCCTTCTTTGTCTCTTTTCACAGCCTTTGTTTTAAAGTCTATTTTATCTGATATGAGTATTGCTACTCCTGCTTTCTTTTGGTCTCTATTTGCGTGGAATATCTTTTTCCAGCCCTTCACTTTCAGTCTGCATGTGTCCCTTGTTTTGAGGTGGGTCTCTTGTAGACAACATATATAGGGGTCTTGTTTTTGTATCCATTCAGCCAGTTTTTGTCTTTTGTTTGGGGCATTCAACCCATTTATGTTTAAGGTAATTATTGGTTAAGTATGATCCCGTTGCCATTTACTTTATTGTTTTGGGTTCTGGTTTATACACCCTTTTTGTGTTTCCGGTCTAGAGAAGATCGTTTACCATTTGTTGGAGAGCTGGTTTGGTGGTGCTGAATTATCTTAGCTTTTGCTTGTCTGTAAAGCTTTTGATTTCTCCTTCATATTTGAATGAGATCCTTGCTGGGTACAGTATTCTGGGCTGTAGGTTATTTTCTTTCATCACTTTAATTATGTCTTGCCATTCCCTCCTAGCCTGAAGCGTTTCTATTGAAAGATCAGCTGTTATCCTTATAGGAATCCTCTTGTGTGTTATTTGTTGTTTTTCCTTTGCTGCTTTTAATATTTGTTCTTTGTGTTTGATCTTTGTTAATTTGATTAATATGTGTCTTGGGATGTTTTGCCTTGGGTTTATTCTGTTTGGGACTTTCTGGGTTTCTTGGACTTGGGTGATTATTTCCTTCCCATTTTAGGGAAGTTTTCAACTATTATCTCCTCAAGGATTTTCTCATGATCTTTCTTTCTGTCTTCTTCTTCTGGGACTCCTATAATTTTAATGTTGGAGCATTTCATATTGTCCTGGAGGTCTCTGAGATTGTCCTCATTTCTTTTAATTCGTTTTTCTTATTTCCTCTCTGATTCATTTATTTCTACCATTCTATCTTCTACTTCACTAATCCTATCTTCTGCCTCTGTTATTCTACTATTTGTTGCCTCCAGAGTGTTTCTGATCTCATTTATTGCATTATTCATTATATATTGACTCTTTTTTTATTTCTTCTAGGTCCTTGTTAAACCTTTCTTGCATCTTCTCAATCCTTGTCTCCAGGCTATTTATCTGTGATTCCATTTTTATTTCAAGATTTTGGATCATTTTCACTATCATTATTCAGAATTCTTTATCAGGTAGATTCCCTATCTCTTCCTCTTTGGTTTGGTTTGGTGGGCATTCATCCTGTTCCTTTACCTGCTGGGTATTCCTCTGTCTCTTCATCTTGTTTATATTGCTGCGTTTGGGGTGGCCTTTCTGTATTCTGGCAGTTTGTGCAGTTCTCTTTATTGTGGAGTTTCTTCACTGTGGGTGAGGTTGTATCAGTGGCTTGTCAAGGTTTCTTGGTTAGGGAAGCTTGTGTCAGTGTTCTGGTGGGTGGAGCTGGATTTCTTCTCTCTGGAGTGAAATGAAGTGTCCAGTAATGAGTTATGAGATGTCAATGGTTTTGGAGTAACTTTGGGCAGCCTATATATTGAAGCTCAGGGCTGTGTTCCTGTGTTGCTGGAGAATTTGCATGGTATATCTTGCTCTGGAACTTGTTGGCCCTTGGGTGGTGCTTGGTTTCAGTGTAGGTATGGAGGCGTTTGATGAGCTCCTATCAATTAATGTTCCCTGGAGTCAGGAGTTCTCTGATGTTCTCTGACAAAGGAGGCAAGAATATACAATGGATTAAATACAATCTCTTTAACAAGTGGTGCTGGGAAAACTGGTCAACCATTTGTCAAAGAATGAAACTAGAACACTCTCTAACACCATACACAAAAATAAACTCAAAATGGATTAAATATCTAAATGTAAGACCAGAAACTATAAAACTCCTAGAGGAGAACATAGGCAAAACATTCTCTGACATAAATCACAGCAGGTTCCTCTATGACCCACCTCCCAGAATACTGGAAATAAAAGTAAAAATAAACAAATGTGATCTAGTTAAAATTAAAAGTTTCTGCACAAAAAAAGGAAACTATAAGCAAGGTGAAAAGACAGCTTTGGAATGGGAGAAAATAACAGCAAATGAAGCAACTGACAAACAACTAATCTCAAAAATATACAAGCAACTTATGCAGCTCAATTCCAGAAAAATAAATGACCCAATTAAAATATGGGCCAAAGAACTAAATAAACATTTCTCCAAAGAAGACATACAGATGGCTAACAAACACATGAAAAGATGCTCAACATCACTCATTATCAGAGAAATGCAAATCAAAACCACAATGAGGTACCATTTCACACCAGTCAGAATGGCTGCGACCCAAAAGTCTACAAGCAATAAATGCTGGAGAGGGTGTGGAGAAAAGGGAACCCTCCTACACTGTTGGTGGGAATGCAAACTAGTACAGCCACTATGGAGAACAGTGTGGAGATTCCTTAAAAAACTGGAAATAGAACTGCCTTATGACCCAGCAATCCCACTGCTGGGCATACACACTGAGGAAACCAGAATTGAAAGAGACACGTGTACCACATTGTTCATCGCAGCATTGTTTATAATAGCCAGGACATGGAAGCAACCTAGATGTCTATCAGCAGACAAATGGATAAGAAAGCTGTGGTACATATGCACAATGGAGTATTACTCAGCCATTAAAAAGAATACATTTGAATCCGTTCTAATGAGGTGGATGAAACTGGAGCCGATTATAAAGAGTGAAGTAAGCCAGAAAGAAAAACACCAATACAGTATTCTAACATATATATATGGAATTTATAAAGATGGTAATGATAACCCTGTATGCAAGACAGCAAAAGAGACACAGACATATAGAACAGACTTTTGGACTCTGTGGGAGAGGGAGAGAGTGGGATGATTTGGGAGAATGGCATTGAAATGTATAATATCATGTAAGAAACGAATCGCCAGTCTAGGTTCAATGCAGGACACAGGATGCTTGGGGCTGGTGCACTGGGAAGACCCAGAGAGATGGTATGGGGAGGGAGGTGGGAGGGGGCTTCAGGATTGGGAACTCATGTATACCCGTGGTGGATTCATGTTGATGTATGGCAGAAACCAATACAGTATTGTAAAGAAAAATAAAATGTAAAAATAAATAAATAGACAAAAAATAAATAAATAAAAAGCTATTGAGTAGAATTTTTTCCATCTATTTAAATCAGTGTTTTTTTGAAAATGGACAGATTTCTGTCACGATGTCAAATGAAAAAGCAAACGTCCAAATGTTGATTGTGCTATGTAACAACACAGCTATGCAAAAGAAAACGAACAAAATGTCCTGAATCAGGAAAAATACTGGAAAGAAAGACACTAAAGTGTTAATGATGGCCATCTCTCAGTTTCAGCTATCAGGTAATTTGCTTGTGTTTCCTGCAATTTTTCTCTGGTAAGCTTATATTACTCTCAGAATTGAAATTGTATGCACTTTATCTTTATAAAACAATCCATTTATTTTTAAAAGTGACTAAGGAAAAGGAGTATGTCAAGGCTGTATATTGTCACCCTGCTTATTTAACTTCTATGCAGAGTACATCATGAGAAATGCTGGGCTGGAAGAAGCACAGGCTGGAATCAAGATTGCCGGGAGAAATATCAATAACCTCAGATATGCAGATGACACCACCCTTATGGCAGAAAATAAGAGGAACTAAAAAGCCTCTTGATGAAAGTGAAAGAGGAGAGTGAAAAATGGTTGACTTAAAGCTCAACATTCAGAAAACGACGATCATGGCATCCGGTCCCATCACTTCATGGGAAATAGATGGGGACACAGTGGAAACAGTGTCAGACTTTATTTTTGGGGGCTCCAAAATCACTGCAGATGGTGATTGCAGCCATGAAATTAAAAGACGCTTACTCCTTGGAAGAAAAGTTATGACCAACCTAGATAGCATATTCAGAAGCAGAGACATTACTTTGCCAACTAAGTTTCGTCTAGTCAAGGCTATGGTTTTTCCTGTGGTCACGTATGGATGTGAGAGTTGGACTGTGAAGAAGGCTGAGCACTGAAGAACTGATGCTTTTGAACTGTGGTGTTGGAGAAGACTCTTGAGAGTCCCTTGGACTGCAAGGAGATCCAACCAGTCCATTCTGAAGGACATCAGCCCTAGGATTTCTTTGGAAGGAATGATGCTAAAGCTGAAACTCCGGTACTTTGGCCACCTCATGGGAAGAGTTGAATCATTGGAAAAGACTCTGATGCTGGGAGGGATTGGGGGCAGGAGAATAAGGGGACAACCGAGGATGAGATGGCTGGATGGCATTATGGACTCGATGGACATGAGTCTGAGTGAACTCCGGGAGTTGGTGATGGACAAGGAGGCCTGGTGTGCTGTGATTCATGGGGTTGCAAAGAGTCAGACACGACTGAGCGACTGACCTGAACTGAACTGAAAATAGTATAACATTTAGTGGTTACATTTTGCCATGTATCTGTGACTGTGTGTGTGCTTAGTTGCTCAGTCGCATCCAACTCTTGAGACCCAGTGGACTATAGCCTACTGTGTTCCTCTGTCCATGGGATTTTTCAGACAAGAATATTCAATGGGTTGCCATTTTCCCTTCCAGAGAATCTTCCCAACCCAGGGATCAAACTGTTTTCTCCTACAGTTCAGGCAGATTCTTTACCCACTGAGCCATCAGAGAAACACAATCTGGCACTATTTTACATGTTTACTCTTCAACAACCCAATCAGATAATTTATTCTTAACATTTTACAGCTGGAAACTTAGAAACAAAGAGAGTAAATAACTTGCCATGACTTATACATAAGTAGGTTGTGAAACTGGCACTCACAATTTTGGTTTCTGTGGCTTTGGTCTGTGTTATCCTACTGCTATCAACATGTATAACAGAAATGTCATATTTCAAATTTTTAAATATTTAATCACAACAAAAGTATAGATAGTATTACTGACACCCAGGTACCCATCTCTGAGTTCTAATTTTTTTAAACAATACCACAACATGCTTATTTAAATCAATATTGCCCCATTCAAATATATCAATGGGAATGTGTCACTTTCAGGTGATAATGCCATTTTTATTGTTATAGTAAGAATAGCAGTTGAATACTAAGGTAGTAAAATGATACAACAAGTATAAGGCTAACAAATTATGTACAAAACCTATATGAATAAAGCTATAAAAAAACTCTGATAAAAGAAATCAAAGAAGACCTAAATAAATGGAAAGATATTCCATGATCATAGATAAGAAGACTCAGTATTGTCAAGATTTGAGTTCTTTCCAACTTGATCTCTAGATTCAACACAATTCCAGTCAAAATCCCAATAAGCTATTCTGTAGATATTGACACAGTGACTCTAAAGTTTGTTTGGAGAGATAGAAGACCAAAAACAGCCAAGATAATATTGATGGAAAAGAATGAAAGTGGACATTACTTACATTACTCCAACTCAAGACTTACTAAGAGGCTACAACAATTAAAACAGTGTGGTACTGATGAGAGAATCGACAAAGATACCAATGGAACAGAATAGAAGGCCCAGAAATAGACCAACACAGATATTATCAACTGATCTTTGAGAAAGGAGCAAAGGCAATATAATGGAAAAAGATGCTGTTTTCAACAAATGATACTGGAGCAACTGGACACCTCCATACAGAAAGAAAAATTTTAACCTAAACACAAACACTGCAAACATTATAACATTTGACTCAAAGTGGGTCATAAACCTCAATCTAAAAAGTAAACTGTAAAACTGTAAAAATAAAAAATTCTCCAAGTCAGGCTTCAGCAATACTTGAACCATGAACTTCCAGATGTTCAAGCTGGTTTTAGAAAAGGCAGAGGAACCAGAGATCAAATTGCCAACATCCACTGGATCATCAAAAAAGCAAGAGAGTTCCAGAAAAACATCTATTTCTGCTTTATTGACTGTGCCAAAGCCTTTGACTGTGTGGATCACAATAAACTGTGGAAAATTCTCAGAGATGGGAATACCAGACCACCTGACCTGCCTCTTGAGAAACCTGTATGCAGGTCACGAAGCAACAGTTCAAACTGGACATGGAACAACAGACTGGTTCCAAATAGGAAAAGGAGTACATTAAGGCTGTATACTGTCACCCTGCTTATTTTAATTATATGCAGAGTGCATCATAAGAAATGCTGAGCTGGAAGAAACACAAGCTGGAATCAAAATTGCCGGGAGAAATATCAATCACCTCAGATATGCAGATGACACCACTCTTATGGCAGAAAGTGAAGAAGAACTAAAGAGCCTCTTGATGAAAGTGAAAGAGGAGAGTGAAAAAGTTGGCTTAAAGCTCAACATTCAGAAAACGAAGATCATGGCATCTGGTCCCATCATTTCATGGCAAATAGATGGAAAAACACTAACAGTGGCTGACTTTATTTTGGGGGCTCCAAAATCACTGCAGGTGGTGATTGCAGCCATGAAATTAAAAGACGTTTACTCCTTGGAAGGAAAGTTATGACCAACCTATACAGCTTTTAAAAAGCAGAGACATTACTTTACCAACAAAGGTCCGTCTAGTCAAGGCTATGGTTTTTCCAGTAGTCGTGTATAGATGTGAGAGTTGGACTTTAAAATTGATCGCCAAAGAATTGATGCTTTTGAACTTTGGTGTTAGAGAAGGCTGTTGAGAGTCCTTTGGACTATGAGGTGATCCCACCAGTCTATCCTAAAGACCAGTCCTGGGTGTTCATTGGAAGGACTAATGCTAAGGCTGAAACTCCAAAACTTTGGCCACTTAATGTGAAGAGCTGAGTCATTTGAAAAGACCCTAATGCTGGCAGAAATTGAGGGCAGGAGGAGAAGGGGACGACAGAGGATGAGATGGTTGGATGACAGGTAAACTCCAGGAGTTGGTGATGGACAGGGAGGCCTGGCATGCTGCTGTTCATGGGGTCTCAAAGAGTCGGACACGGCTGAGTGACTGAACTGAACTGAATTCTGACTTGTGTGATGTGATATTTCATTGTGGTTTTGATTTGCATTTCTCTAATAATGAGCAATGTTGAGCATCTTTCCATGTGTTTGTTAGCCGTCTGTATGTCTTCTTTGGAGAAATGTCTGTTTAGGTCTTTTCCCACTTTTTAATTGGATTGTTTGTTTTTCTGGCATTGAGTTGTGTGAGGTGCTTGTATATTTTGGAAATTAATCCTTTGTTAGTTGTTTTATTTGCTATTATTTTTTCCCATTCTGAGGGTTGTCTTTTCCCCTTGCTTATAGTTTCCTTTGCTGTGCAAAAGCTTTTAAGTTTAATCAGGTCCCTCTTGTTTATTTTTGTCTGTATTTCCACTACTCTAAGAGGTAGGTCATAGAGGATCTTGCTTTAATTTATGTCATCAGATGTTCTGCCTATGTTTTCTTCTAAGAGTTTTATAGTTTCTGGTCTTACATTTAGGTCTTTAATCTGTTTTACATTTATCTTTGTGTATAGTGTTAAGAAGTGTTCTGATTTTATTCTTTTACATGTAGCTCTCCAGTTTCCTCAGCACTATTTATTGAAGAGACTGTCTTTGCCCCACTATATATTCTTGCCTCCTTTGTCAAAAGTAAGTTACCCATAGGTGCATGGGTTTATTTTTGGGCTTTCTGTCTCATTCGATTGGTCTATATTTCTGTTTTGTTCCTGTACCATACTGTCTTGATGACTGTAGCTTTGTAGTATAATCTGAAGTCAGGAAGGTGGATTCCTCCAGCTCCATTCTTCTTTCTCAAGCCTTCTTTGCATATTCAAGGTCTTTTGTGTTTCCATGTGAATTGTAAAATATTTGTTCCAGTTCTGTGAAAAAATGTCATTAGTAATTTGATAGGGATTGCACTGAATCTGTAGATTGCATTTGGTAGTATAGTCACTTTCACAATATTGATTCTTCTTACCCAGGAACATGGAATATCTCTCAATCTGTTTATGTCATCTTTGATTTCTTTCATCAGTGTCTTATGATGTTCTGTGTACAATTCATTTGTCTCCTTCAGTATGTTTATTCCTAGATATTTAATTATTTTTGTTGAATGGTGAATGGGATTGATTCCTTAATTTATCTTTCTGATTTTTCATTGTTAGTATATAGAAATGCAAGTAATTTCTGTGTACTGATTTTATATCCTGCAACTTTGCTAAATTCACTGATTAGCTCTAGTAATTATTTGATACTATCCTTGGGTTTTCTATGTACAGTATCATGTCATCTGCTAACAGTGAGAGCTTTATTTCTGTTCCAATCTGCATTCCTTTTATTTCTTTTTCTTCTCTGATTGCTGTCAGTAGGACATTTACAACTATGTTGAATAATAGTGATGAAAGTGGACACCCTTGTCTTCTTCCTGATTTGAGGGGGAATGCTTTCAGTTTTTCACCATTAAGAATAATGTTTGCTGTTGGCTTATCATATATGGCCTTTACTATGTTGAGGTAGGTTCCTTCTATGCCCATTTTTTGAAGGGTTTTAATCATAAATGACTGCTAAATTTTGTCAAAGGCTTTTTCTTCATCTATTGAGATTGTCACATTGTCTTTATCTTTCAATTTGTTAATATGATGTATCACATCGATAGATTTGCATATATTGAAGAATCCTTGCATTCCTGCAATAGAACAACTTGATCGGAGTGTATGAGCTTTTTGATGTGTTGCTGAATTCTGTTTGGTAAAATTTTGTTGAGGATTTTTGCATCTATGTTCATCAGTGATATTGGCCTGTAGTTCTCTCTTTTTGTGTTGTCTTTGTCTGGTTTTGGTATTAGGGTGATGGTGGCCTCATAGAATGAGTTTTGAAATTTTACTTCCTCTGCAATTTTTTGAAAGAGTTTTAGAAGGATAGGCATTAACTATGTTCTAAATGTTTGAAGGATGCTCCTGTAAAGCCATCTGGTCTTGGGCTTTTGGTGGTTTTTGGTGTGTGTGGTTTTTTTTGTTTTTTTTTTTTTTTTTTTTTTTTTTTTTTTGAGATTTTTGAGCACAGCTTCAATTACATTGCTTGTAATTGTGTTGTTCATAATTTCTATTTCTCCCTGGTTCAATCTTGGAGGTTGAATTTTTCTAAGAATATGTCCATTTCGTATAGGTTGTAGAAAACTAACTAGTCTAATCACAAGGACCACAACCTTTCTAACTCAATGAAACTATGAGCCAAGCCATGTATGGCCACACTAAACAAGTGGGTCATGGTGAGGAGTTCTGACAAAACATGGTCCACTCGAGAAGGGAATGGCAAACCACTTCAGTATTCTTGCCTTGAGAGCCCAATGAACAGTATAAAAGGGCAAAAAGATAGGACACTGAAAGATGAACTTGCACATTGGTAGGTGCCCAATATGCTACTGGAGATCAGTGGAAAACTAATTCCAGAAAGAATGAAGAGATGGCGCCAAAGCAAAAACAACAGTTGTGACTGGTGATGGAAGTAAAGTCTGATGCTATAAAGAACAATATTGCATAGGAACCGGGAATGTCAGGTCCATGAATCAAGGCAAATTGGAAGTGCCATCTCAGACAGGAGATGGCAAGAGGGAACATCAACATTTTAGGAATCAGTGAACTAAAATGGACTGGAATGGTTGAATTTAACTCAGATGACGATTATATCTACTACTGTGTGCAGGAATCCCTTAGAAGAAATGGAGTAGCCATCATAGTCAACAAAAGATTCCAAAATGCAGTACTTAAATGCAATTCCAAAAACAACAGAAGGATATCTGTTTGTTTCCAAGGCAAACCATTCAGTATCACAATAATCCAAGTCTATGCCCCAACCAGTAATGCTGAAGAAGCTGAAGTTGAACTTTTCTATGAATACCTACAAGACCTTTTAGAACTGACACCCAAAAAATATGTCCTTTTCATTATAGGGGACTGGAATGCAAAAGTAGGAAGTCAAGAAATACCGGGAGTAATGGGAAAATTTGGCCTTGTGGTACAGTATGAAGCAGGGCAAAGGCTAATAGAGTTTTGCCAAGAGAACACACTGGTCATAGCAAACACCCTCTTCCAACAACACAAGAGAAGACTCTACACATGGACATCACCATCAAATTCTTCAAGAGATGTTGACCATCATGGTCAACACTGAAATCAGATTGATTATATTCTTTGCAGCCAAAAATGGAGAAGCTATATAGAGTCAGCAAAAACAAGACTGGGGGCTGACTGTGGCTCAGATCATGAACTCCTTATTGCTAAATTCAAACTTAAATTGAAGAAAGTAGAGAAAACCACTAGCCAATTCAGGTATGACCTAAATCAAATCCCTTAAAATCGTACAGTGGAAGTGACAAATATATTCAAGGCATTAGATCTGATAAACAGAAATCTGAAGAACTATGGATGGAGATTCATGTCATTGTACAGGAGGCAAGGATCAAGACCATCCCCTAGAAAAAGAAATGCAAAAAGCCAAAATGGTTGTCTGAGGAGGCCTTACAAATAGCTATAAAAAGAACAGAAGCAAAAAGCAAAGGAGAAAAGGAAAGATATACCCAAGTGCAGAGTTCCAAAGAATAACAAGGAGAGATAAGAAAGCTTTACCTCAGTGATCAATGCAAAGAAATAGAGGAAAACAATAGAATGGGAAAGACTAGAGATCTCTTCAAGAAAATTAGATATACCAACAGAAATTTTCATGTAAAGATTGGCACAATAAAAAATAGAAATGGTATGGACCTAAGAGAAGCAGAATACATTAAGAAGAGGTGGTAAGAATACACAGAAGATACAAAAAAGATCTTCACAACTCAGATAATCACTATGGTATGATCACTCATGTAATCAGGCATCCTGGAATGCAAAGTCAAGTGGGCCTTGGGAAGCATCACTATGAACAAAGTGAATGGAGGTGATGGAATGGCAGTTGAGCTATTTCAAATCCTGAAAGATGAAGATGTGAAAGTGCTACACTCAGTATGCCAACAAATTTGAAAAACTCAGATGTGGGCACAGGACTGGAAAAGGTCAGTTTTCATTCCAATCCCAAAGAAAGGCAATGCTAAAGAGTGCTCAAACTACTGCACAATTGCACTCATCTCACATGCTAGTAAAGTAATGCTCAAAATTCTCCACTGCAGGCTTCAACAGATTGTGAACTGTGAACTTCCAGGTGTTCAAGCTGGTTTTAGAAAAGGCAGAGGAACCAGAGATCAAATTGCCAACATCTGCTGGATCATCAAAAAAGCAAGAGATTTCCAGGAAAACATCTACTTCTTCTTTATTGACTTTGCCAAAGCCTTTGACTGTGTAGACCACAACAAACTGTGGAAAATTCTGAAAGAAATGGGAATACCAGGCCACCTGACCTGCCTCTTGAGAAATGTGTATGCAAGTCAGGAAGCAACAGTTCGAGCTGGACATGGAACAACAGACTGGCTCCAAATCAAGAAAGGAGTATATCAAGGCTTTATGTTGTTACCCTGCTTATTTAACATATATGCAGAGTACATCATGAGAAACGCTGGGCTGAATGGAGTGTAAGCTTGAATCAAGATTGCTGGGAGAAATATCAATAACCTCAGATGTGCAGATGACACCACCCTTATGGCAGAAAGCGATGAATAAAGAGCCTCTTGAAAGTGAAAAAGGAGAGTGAAAAACTTGGCTTAAACCTCAACATTCAGAAAACTAAGATCATGGTCATTGGTTCCATCACTGCATGGCAAATAGATGGGGAAACAGTAGAAACAGTGACAGACCTTATTTGGTGGATCTCCAAAATCACTTCAGATAGTGACTGCAGCCATGAAATTAAAAGACACTTGCTCCTTGGAAGAAAAGTTATGACCAATCTAGACAGCTTATTAAAAAATACAGACATTACTTTTCTGCAAAGGTCTATCTAGTTATAGCTACGGTTTTTCCAGTAGTCATGTATGGATGTGAGAGTTGGACTATAAAGAAATCTGAGCGCCGAAGAATTGATGCTTTTAATCTGTGCTGTTGGAGAAGACTCTTGAGAGTCCCTTGGCCTGCAAGGAGATCCAACCAGTCCATCCTAAAAGAACTCTTTCCTGAATATTCATTGGAAGGACTGATGCTGAAGCTGAAACTCCAATACTTTGGCCACCTGATGTGAAGAAATGACTCATTTGAAAAGACCTTGATGCTGGGAAAGATTGAAGGTGGGAGGAGAAGAGGATGATAGCATGAGATGGTTGGATGGCATCACCAACTCAATGGACATGAGACTGAGTAAACTCCAGGAGTTGGTGATGGACAGGGGGGCCTGGCATGCTGCAGTCCATGGGGTCACATTGAGTCGGACACGACTGAGTGATGAACTGAACTGAACTGATGTTTTATTGCCATATAATTGTTCATATTAGTCTCTTTTAATCCTTTATTTTTCTGCATTGTCTGTTGTAATCTCTACTTTTTCATTTCTATTTTTGTAGATTTGATTCTTCTCTCTTTTTTTATTGATGCATCTGACTAAAGGTTTGTCAATTTTGTTTATCTTCTTAAAGAACCTGCTTTTAGTTTTATTAATCTTTAATATTGTTTCATTCATTTCTTTTTCATTTATTTCAGCTCAGGGATTTATGATTTCTTTACTTCTGCTAATTTGGGGGTTTTTTATTCTTCTTTTCCACTTGTTTTAGGTGTAAAGTTAGGTTGTCTATTTGATGTTTTTCTTATTTCTTGAGGTAGGATTGTATTGCTATAAACTTTCTTCTTAGAACTGCCTCTGCTGCATTGCATAGGTTTTGAGTTGTCATTTGTTTCTAGAAATTTTTTGATTTCCCTTTTGTTTTCTTCAGTAACCTGTTGGTTACTTAGAAATATGTTGTTTAATATCCATGTGTTTGTGTTTTACAGTTGTTGTTTGTTGTTGTTTTTTTTTTTCTTGTAGTTGATATCTGCAGTCTCATAGCGTTGTGGTTGGAGAAGATGCTTGGTATGATTTCAGTTTTCTTCAGTTTATTAAGGTTTGATTTGTGACTCAAGATGTGATCTATCCTGGAGAATGTTCCATGTTATCTTTAGAAGAAGGTGTATTCTTCTGCATTTGGATGGAATATATCAATGAGATCCATCTCACTGATACTATGTATCTCTTAAGACTTTTGTTTTCTTATTAATTTTCTGTTTTGATGATCTGTCCATTGGTGTTAGTGAAGTGTTAAAGTCTCCTACTGTTATTGTGTTACTGTCAGTTTCTCCTTTTATGTCTGTTAGTGTCTGTCTTATGTATTGAGGTGCTTCTAAGTTTGGTGCATAGATATTTACAATCGTTTTTTTCCTCTTGGATTGATCCCTTGATCATTATGTAGTGTCCTTCCTTATCTCTTATAATCTTTATTTTAAAGTCTATTTTGTCTGATATGAGGATTGCTACTCCAGCTTTCTTTTGCTTCTTATTTGCATGAAATATAGTTTTCCATCCTCTCACTTTCAGTCTATTTGGGTCTTTAGGTCTGAAATGGGTTTCTTGTAGACAGCATATATAAGGTTCTTGTTTTTGTATCTATTCAGCCAGTCTGTGTCATTTGGTTGGAGCATTTAATCCATTTACATTTAGAGTAATTATTGATATATATGTTTCTGTTGCCATTTTCTTAATTGTTTGGGGTTGATTTTGTAGATCTTTTTTCTTCTCTTTTATTTCTTGACTATAGAAGTCCATTTAACATTTGTTGTAAAGCTGGTTTGGCAGTACTGAATTCTTTTAACTTTTGCTTGTCTGTAAAGCTTTTTATTTCTCCATCAATTTCGAATGAGATCCTTGCTGGGTACAGTAATCTTGGTTGTAGATTTTGCCCTTTCAGTACTTTAAATGTATTTTGCCATTCCCTTGTGCTGAAAGATCAGCTGTTAAGCATATGGTGTTTCCCTTGTATGTTACTTGTTGCTTCTCCCTTGCTGCTTTCAATATTCTTTATTTGTATTTAGTCTTTGTTAGTTTATTATGTCTCTTGGTGTGATTCTTCTTGAATAATACAGGTTTATCCTGTAGGGACTCTGTGCCTCTTAGACTTGATTGACTAATTCCTTTTCCATGTTGGGGAAATTTTCAACTATAATCCCTTCAACAATTTTCTCATATGCTTTCTTTTTCTCTTCTTCTTCTGGAACCCATATAATTCAAATGTTGGTGAGTTTGATATTGTTCCAGAGGTTTCTGAGACTATCCTCAGTTCTTTTCATTCTTTTTACTTTATTCTGGTCTTCAGAAGTTATTTCCACCATTTTATCTTCCAGCTCACTGATTTGTTCTTCTGCTTCAGATATTCTGCTATTGATTCATTCTAGTCTATTTTTAATTTTAATAATTTTGTTGTTTGCCTCTGCATATTTATTCTTTAATTCTTCTGAAAGTGATGAAAGTGAAGTCGCTCAGTTGTGTCCGACTCTTTGCGACCCCATGGACTGTAGCCTATCAGGCTCCTCCATCCATGGGATTTTCCAGACCAGAGTGTTGGAATGGATTGCCATTTCCTTCTCCAGGGGATCTTCCCGACCCAGGAAATGAACCCGGGTCTCCTGCACTGTAGGCAGATGCTTTACTGTCTGAGCCACCAGGGAAGCCCCTTTAGTTCTTCTAGGTCTTTATTAATTGATTCTTGCATTTTCTCCATTTTGCTTTCAAGGGTTTTGATCATCTTTACTGTCATTGTTCTGAATTCTTCTTCAGGTAGTTTGCCTATTTCCTCTTCATTTATTTGGACGTCTGTGTTTCTAGTTTGTTCCTTCGTTTGTGTAGTATTTCTCTGCCTTTTCATTATTTCTCTTTTAACTTATTGTGTTTGAGGTCTCCTTTTCCCAGGCTTGAAATTCCCAAAGTTGAATTCTTTCTTTCTTTCAGTTTCTGCCCATCTAAGTTTGGTCCAGTGGTTTGTGTAAGCTTCATACAGGGTGAGATTTGTCCTGAGTTTTTGTTTGTTTGTTCGTTTGTTTTTCCTCTGATGGGCAAGGCTAAGTGAGATCGTAATCCTGTCTGCTGATGATCTGGTTTGTATTTTTGTTTTGTTTATTTAGATGAGGCTTCCTGCACAAGGTTCTACTGGTGGTTGGGTGGTGCTGAGTCTTGTATTCCAGTGGTTTCCTTTGTGTGAGTTCTCACTATTTGGTAACCCACTCCAATATTCTTGCCTGGAAAATCCCATGGATGGAGGAGCCTGGTGGGCTACAGTTATGGGGTCGCAAAGAGTTGAACACAACTGAGTGACACTCACTCAGGGTTATTTCTCTGGTAGTCTAGGTTCTTGGAGTCAATGCACCCACTCCAAAGGCTCAGGGCTTAGTCTCTCAAAAGTCGTCATCTTCTGTCTTTTTCCAAAAGTGCAGTCAAGATCTGTTCAGCTCCAAGATGAGAGAGCCTTCCCTTTTGTGAATTTCATATAATGAACACGGTTTTTGGAGATTTTGGCCTTCTCTTCAAGACTGAAAGATTTCTTTTCCTTGCCGTCTGGGGAGTCTCCCATTTCTTGCCCTTGGCAAGTGTTCAGCAGGGCCAGAAGCTGGTTAAAATCATCTTGATGAGCAATCCAGTTGTCTTCATTATTGATAGTAGGTCCTAGTCCCAAGTGGTTATTTTTGACTTGAACTTTAATATGATTGGTGGCTCCTTGCTCCTGAGCCCCTAAACCACTCAGTCAGCATCGACATGCCACCAAGCCTGTGATTTGTGGACTTTGGGACCTGTTTGACTGCAATTACAGCACGACTGATTGGAGGAAAAGCTGAAACTACCCTACTCCCTCATAACTCAGTCAGTAAAGAATCTGCCTGCAGTGCAGGAAACCTGGGTTCAATTCCTGGGTTGAGAAGATCCCCTGGAGAAGGAAATGGCAACCCCCTCCAGTACTCTTGCCTGGAGAATCTCATGGCTACAGTCTATGGGGTCACAAGAATCGGACACGACTTAACAACTAAACCACCACCACCACCGCCATACTCCCACACCGGGGAAATTGCAGCAGTGGGGCCACATGTTTTAAATAATGAAAATCTAAGATACTGACATGACCAAATGTTGACAATGATATAGAGCAACAGGAACTCTCATTTGTTGCCTGTGAGAATGCCAAATGGTACAGCTGCTTTGGAAAATGCTTTGGTAGTTTCTTACACTACAGGTATTTACTTAAAAAGTTGAAAACTTACATCTATCTCAAAACCTGTATGTGGATATTTATGGCAGCTTTAACTACCTCAATTTGGAAGCAACCAAAGTGTCTTTCATTAGGTAAATGGGCAATCTGTGCATTCTGACAATGGATTATTATTCAATATTAAAAAGATGTAAACTATCAAGCCTTGCAAAGACATAGAAGCATCCTTTGAATGAATCTTATTGGATGAAAGAAAACAATCTGAAAATTCTGTATGATTCCAACTACATGAAATTCTCCAAAAGTAGAGATAGTAAAAAAGATTGGTGGTTTTCAGGGGTCGGGAGGAGATTGAGGGGGTAGACAGGGGAAGAATTTTCAGGCAGTGAAACTATTCTATATGATACTATGATGGTGGATATATGTCTTTATACATTTGATCAAACCCACAGAATGCACATTAAAAGTGAACCCCACTATAAACAATGGACTTGGGGTGACAAAAACCTCTCAGTGTAGGTGTATTAATTGTAACAAACGTACTACCCTGATGTGGGATATTGATCATGAGGGAGGCTATGCATGTTTGGGAGACAGGAGTATATGGGAACTTTCCATATTTTCCATCCAGTTTTACTGTGAACCTAAAACTGGTCTTAAAAACAAAAAAATCTACCTTTAAAAAACTTGAGCAGCACAGTGTGCTAAGATGTTCACATGTTTATCTCACTGAATTTTCATAACAATCATATTAGTAGGAGCCATTCTTGCCCAATATTATAGAGATCATTGAGACATGAAGGATTTTTTCTCCCAAGGTCATTATACTCCAGAATGCATGTTTGTAATAATCACAAATTCAAAATATTTTTGAAATTCCTTATCTGTCTACAAAAGGTTTTGTGCAGATCATCAACAAAAGTGAAATATTCGTTCTCTAAGGACAGTATTACTTTCTTTTAGTAATGAGATGCTTTTCAGAGAAAGATCTTGTAGTAAAGTTGGAGGATAAAACTGAGTAATGTTAGTATAAATAAAAACAAGTAATGTGTTTCAACAAAATCACCAGCTTGTGGGCCTTAAGCCAAAAACGATCTCTGGACTTTTCATTTTTGCCACCCTAATGCAGACAGGATTTGTTGTTGTTTAGTCACTAAGTCATGTTTGACTCTTTTGTGACCCCATGGACTGTAGCTTGCCAGGCTCTTCTGTCCATGGGATTTCCCAGGCAAGAAAACTGAAGTGAGTTGCCATTTCCCTCTCCAGGGGAACTTCCTGACCCAGAGATCAAACCTGTGTCTCCTGCACTGGCAGGCGGATTCTTTACCACTGAACCACTTGGAAAGCCTGGCAATACAGGCAGGGTATAATGCAATATTTCAAGTCACTTGAAACACCATGCCCAGATCCTGATGTGGCATCAATGAGCCAAAGTTAGGTAGTGACTTGCACTATTAAATAACATAGTTTCTCTTCAATTTTGTAGTCCTCACCATCTCCTGTGGTCTCTCTACAACTGAAACTAAGTGGCATCTATTCTTTGTAATAGTGTTTGTTATTTTTCATCTAGTAGAACTGAGAGATTTTTTTTTCTTGTACCCATTTCCCTATAGGAAATATAAGGCAAGACAAGAGGGCCCCATGTCTCCATAAAAAATTGGGCATTCGGGTTCATTTATGAAAATGTAAAATAACTTATGTTTAATATACCTATGTATCATGTCTGTGTAAAAGACTACCACTTAGGGGACTTCCCTGGTGGCCCAGTGGCTAAGTTTCTGTGCTCCCAATGCAGGGGGCCTAGGTTCAATCCTTGGTCAGAGAACTAGATCCCACATGCTCCAACTAAAAGGTTTTGTATGCTCCAACAAAGATAAAAGATGCCACAACTAAGGTCTGGCACAGCCAAAAAAATACAAAAGATTACCACTTAGTTTACTGATATGAAAAAACAATGAGTAATACTGACCAATATATGGAAAAATGTATGTTAATTACATACATGTATGCACATAAATGTATGTTTAATTAACTGAAAAACACTGATATTTAAACAGAGTTTATTTTTGAAATGCAAATAAAAGATGGGGTTGCCATAAAATGCAAATGTGTATTAACTGAAAAACATTGCTCAGGCATCAAGGACTTTTATAGTTGATAAGTTCATAAAGTATATTCGATAGAGGATAGTGGGGTTTCCCTGGTAGCTCAGTTGGTAAAGAACCCACCTGCAATGCAGGAGACCCAGGTTCTATCCCTGGGTAAGGAAGATCCACTGGAGAAGGAAATGGCAGCCCTCTCCAGTATTCTTGCCTGGAAAAATGCCATGGATGGAGGAGCCTGGCAGGCTACAGTCCATGGGGTCAGAAAACATAGAGAATAGCAGAAATTAAGAGTCCCAAACAGAAACAAGTATTTGCAAATGGAAGTCTAGTTAAAGATACCATTTAGAGTATGAAAGACTTGAGAATTTATAGGACAAAGTAGTGGAAAGTTACAGTACTTTGTGCTCTTTATGACGGTGGTGAAGAATCCACCAGCCAATTCAGGAGATGCAGATTCAACCCCTTGGTCAGGAAGATCTCCTGGAGAAGGAAATGGCAACCCACTCCAGTATTCTTGCCTGGGAAGTCCCACAGACAGAGGAGTCTGACGGGCTGCAGTCCATGGTGTTGCAAAGAGTCAGACACAACTTCACGACTGAATAACAACATTGCAGCTGATAGAAGCCTAAGTATAAATAGTAACACTTATTTAGCTATATTATTCATGCTGCACATGAAAATTTTGATCTGAGAAAAATACTTAGGTGCCTGGTGAAATAGCAGGCATACATTCAGAAAATTATTTATTTTGTGAGAAAAATTCTCAAGAGGTGAACATCGTGATTTTGTGCTGAGCATGAGTAAGGGTTCTTGCAGTTATGTGAAACTTCAATAAAAGACAGCAGTGTCTCACAAAAGGACAGAAAGTGTACCTGTGTTCACTGTATCAGTTATGAGGTACATCTTTGAGCTAAAAATGTTGACAATTAAACTCATTATGAACATAACAAGAAAAAACTTCTCCCTAGATGTGCTCCTGGGGCTTGAACAACTGAAGTTTTGTTGCCTTGTTTGATGAAACGGGAGCCCAGTTATTAGACAACTGTCTACACACAGGTTAGAAACTTTCATATAGCATGATGTGGAATTTATGTATATATATATATATATATATATATATATATATATGTATATGTATATGTATATGTATGCATACACACACATTCCCACATACAAACACATGGGATTGAAAACAATTTCTTGTTCTTGACAGTCAGGCAAATTACCACCTGTCGCCAGTTAAAACTCAATCAAAAAGTTGGCTTTTTAGGCTGATATTTTAAACATCAAGATTGTTTAAATTTCTTTGCAGTAATTTTGCACTAGCTACACAAACGTATGATTTGAGTAACTCATTCTTGGAGTTTTATCTTTGGGAAATCAAAATAACACTGAACATTTGGTTCATTTTCCTATGCTAAGATCGTTCTACAAATGCAAAAAGGATTGCCTAAAATACATTTCCCAAATTACGCATTTAAAGACCAAATTCTTAAAAAAACCATAAAAGAGATAGCATGAATGAAGAATTATAAGCAATTTACTACTGAACCAGCATGTGACACAGTTTTTAGAATCCAAATATGGTGACACCAAAAACCAGAATTCTACAAATTATAGAAATTCTTGTGCAAAGATTCTATACATGTTTGGAAGTAGCTATATTTAGGAACATCTGTTTTCCATAGTGAACTGAAGAAAACTGAGCATCATTTAAAGATAAAAGATACATTACAACGAATACATAAAACCCAGTGTCGACACTAGAACAGAAGAAAAAGTGAAACACTTTGGATCCAAACCGAGGAATCATGAATTAAAAAAAAAAAAAAAAAAAATTAATCACTAACTTATTGAATACTCTATATATTTGCTTCTATTTTAGCCAAAAATAAAACCATATATCTAATGTTATATTTATAGAATATTATAGGATAAAAATAAATTTATATAATTCTGGTGGTTAAATTTTTTCCATCCATCCAGCTTTGCTCATTTAAATTGTCTGGCTGGCACAATGCTAAAGAAAAAAAGACAACCAGATTCAAATGAGAGGTTTTATCATTAAAAACAAAAAAATACATAGATTACTAACTTAACTGCTTTGAAGAGGACCACACAAATCTACTTTCGTTATTGTTGTTCAATCACCAAGTCATGTCTGACTCTTTGCAACCCCATCATCTGCAGCACACGAGGCTTCCGTCCTTCACTCTCTCCCAGAGTTAGCTCAAACTCATGTCCAAATTTACACATAACTTACAAATGTAATGTCTTTATGTCATAGTTATACCTTTAAATTTGTAGAAAATTTTGCCTTTGTTAAAATTATTTTTAACAAACTATTTTTGGAAAGGCAAAAATATGTTTTATTTTTAATGTGTTGAAAATGAATTAATATTGATCAGTTCAGCTATTAACAATTATAATTACAAGAGTGATAATGTGTAAGAAGTTATAAATATGTTACTGATGCAGCACAAACAATATTAAACACTATCCTTCTCCAAAAATATAAAGACACTGAAAACTAGAATTCTACAGAATCCTCTGAAATAGCTACTGCATTATAGCAACTATTGTGTAAAGATTTTATTCATGTTTGAAAACAGAATTTTTTTCATTATGGAAAAAAAAAAGGTTAGATACACTTCTGAAGGTGGCATTATTGTCTCATTAAAAACGTTGACTATGATGTTGTTTGGCATCAATTGGTCTCAAAATTCATAATTTTATTCTTCTCTTACATTGACCATTACTGTTAACTGTTAACATCTCTATTTAAAATTATAACAATACTCTTTTCTCTCTGAAGAGATTGCCATCTTTTCTTTCATATGTAAACATTACCTCAATTATCAAGGTTATGATGAATTATATTGTAAAGGGTAACATTATCCATGTCTGCTGAAGATAAAGTAAATTAAATGGACAAATAGATTAGATATAAAAAAGGATATTAAGAGATTATGGAATTACTTCCCTCAAGATCTTTAAAAAGAGTCCAGATACCCATCTGCCTACAATAGTTTAGGTAAAGTTAGCCTGAAGCCAGTGGGATGAAGCAGAAAGATAACCTCTAGAGGTTTCCTTCAACCATATTTTTTCTCAGATTTTGCTCTATTGCCCTCAAACTATGCTGGCATCTTCTCAGTTTTCTGTTGAAGATTCTGGGCAGCATATTTTTTCTTCTTAATATGAAGACACTATCCCTCCATTTCTAAGTTACGTATTTTTCAATGTTAAGGAAAGGCAGCCATAAAACAAGTATTTTCACACTTCAGACATTGTGTAAAAAAATTAGAAATTAAATACAGTCATCTGAAAGTGAAAGTGTTAGTCGCTCAGTTGTGTCTGACTCTTTGCAACCCCATGGACTGTAGCCTGCCAGGCTCCTCTGTCCGTGGAGTTCTCCAGGCAAGAATAATGGAGTGGGTTGCCATTTCCTTCACCAGGGGATCTTCTCAATGCTGGGATCGAACCCAGGTCTCCGGCATTGCAGACAGATTCTTTACCACTGACCCACCAGGGAAGCCCACAGTCAATCCAGGCAAACATTATTAAAAGTCAGGATAGCAAAGTTAAATTTTTTTAAATTTTATTGCATGCTTCATTACTGACAAATTGCTTCATTGTCAAACAATGATATGATTCAGAATTTCAACAAGAATTTTGAAATTTTAATGTGTAAATTGAAAAGCATTATTTTTAATAAACTGAGATGTCTTCCCTTAATGTGATGAGTATTACCTTCCCCATCCCCCCCAAAAAATTTCTCAGGTGTAAGTATTAAGTGAACTCAGGGTGGCCACATGAAGCCATGCAGGTTGGACATTTCCAAAAATCCAAGTTGAAGAGGGAGTTGCCATATATGTAAGCCAGCAAGTTAATAACACCCTTATGGCTAGGGCAGTGCACACCTGTACAAACACTGTGACTGCTTTAGAATGAAAATTAGATCATGATCTACTCCTTTCATAAATATTTTCACGTTGACTTATTATAAAGAATAAGAGAACACTGGTTTTAATAAGTGCCAGTTATTTAATGTAAGAAGTTGATCAACAGTCCAAAATAAAACTCTGAAAAACACAGATTCTTTTGTTAAAACACCAGAAATATTTTTGCCCTTTCAAATTTGGTTATTATGTTTTAGTTGTTAGTCATACATAGTTCTATTCTACATAGCTTGTGACACTGATAATATTTTTAACTGGGTCATGTTCCTAAAATTGTGGTATTTTACAAGTATCCTCATAGTTTTATTAGCTTCAGAGTTAGGAGGAAAAACCAATGTCTCCCATAACAAATGTAAGAATGGCTTATCAGCAGCCCACAACATTTTTGGCAGCAGGGACCAGTTTCATGCAAGACAATTTTTCCATTGACCAGGAGGATGGTTTCAGGATAACTCAAGTGAATTACATTCCTTGTGCACTTTATTTCTATTATTATTACATCAGCTCCACCTTAGATCATCAGCTGTTAGATCCGGGAGGTTGGGAACCCCTGGCTTACATAATGAATTTTTGCACAAAATATTAATTCATTTATAACAGTTTTCCAGGGTCTGGATTGATTTGTTAATTATGTAGGATATTATGGTAATTATTGTTTGGGACTGAGGTTTTCTACAGACAAGTCTATTCACTCAGTTAAAAATGATGTGTGGAGATGGTGACAGTGTCTGAGGGAACTTCTTAGCAGGCATTAGGGAAACTGAGCAATTCAGTACATTTCTTCTGGCAAAAACTGAAATTTCATGACAATCCCTGGTGATCTAGTGGTAACTGCCGGTGTCTTATGTGGCAAATATCTTGTGTGGGTATCATTCAGTGAAGGTTGAGAAGAAAAGACCATTTTGTAGAGAAAAAAGTTATCTCACTTATTTTCCATATATCAGATGCCCAAAGTTAACATAATTTTTTTTAAAAAAATTGCTACCTTCATGTCAGACACCTGGGAAAATGTGTAGGAACCACAGCCCAGAGAAAGCATAGTATCATTTTAAATATCTATTACAATTTTCATATATGCTTCTCATTTATCATGAGAAGAAAATATTTGCATTTCACGAAATAAACATATATATCTTATAATACAATCTACATGCTGTCATTTTATAACTCTAGGTCCCACATGATAAAGAATGGATTAGGTGTTTTACTAGATCATGTGTCAGTTCAATTCAGTTCAGACGCTCAGGCATGTCTGACTCTTTGCGACCCCATGAATCGCAGCACCCCAGGCCTCCCTGTCCATCACCAACTCCCAGAGTTCACTCAAACTCACGTCCATCGTGTTGGTGATGCCATCCAGCCATCTCAACCTTCTCTCGTCCCCTTCTCCTCCTGCCCCCAATCCATCCCAGCATCAGAGTCTTTTCCAATGAGTCAACTCTTTGCATGAGGTGGCCAAAGTACTGGAGTTTCAGCTTCAGCATCATTCCTTCCAAAGAAATCCCAGGGCTGATCTTCTTCAGAATGGACTGGTTGGACCTCCTTGCAGTCCAAGGGAGTCTCAAGAATCTTCTCCAACACCACAGTTCAAAAGCATCAATTCTTCAGTGCTCAGCTTTCTTCACAATCCAACTCTCACATCCATACATGACCACTGGAAAAACCATAGCCTTGACTAGATGGACCTTTGTTGGCAAAGTAATGTCTCTGCTTTTGAATATGTTATCTAGGTTGGTCACAACCTTCCCTCCAAGAAGTAAGCGTCTTCTAATTTCATGGCTGCAGTCACCATCTGCAGTGATTTTAGAGCCCCCCAAAATAAAGTCTGACACTGTTTCCGCTGTTTCCCCATCTATTTCCCATAAAGTGATGGGACCAGATGCCATGATCTTCGTTTTCTGAATGTTGAGCTTTAAGCCAACTTTTTCACTCTTCTTCACTTTCATCAAGAGGCTTTTTAGCTCCTCTTCACTTTCTGCCATAAGGGTGGTATCATCTGCATATCTGAGGTTATTGATAGTTCTCCCGCATTCTTGGTTCCAGCTTATGCTTCTTTCAGCCCAGCGTTTCTCATGATGTACTCTGCATATAAGTTAGATCATGTGTAGTATTCATTAAAAGTAAAGGAGATTATTTAGCTTCATAAAAGTGCCCTTAATTGAAGTTTATTGATGAAGTAACTGATTATAAATAGATGCCTCCTTAACTGCAATGTTTAAAAAATTATTTTTCGAATTCCAATTTGAAAGATAAATTCCATTATACTGTGCATGGCTGTATTTCATTTTAATGAAGACCAAAAAAAAGAAAAAAAAAAAAAGAGCTGCCTGTAACAGTTTATATACAGCTGCAGAAAAGGCTTACATGGCTAGAGCAACTCACTGCCTTGTTTCTCTTTCAATTACACTATAATCATTTCAGGAGGGAAGAAAAAAAGAAAAAAAAAACATGTATCACATCTCTGATCTGATCCAAGAAAAGACCAATTGGCCTTATTTGAGTTTTATGCCTTTTTTCATAAGACATCGAATTTATTTGACTCATTGCCACTACTTTACTGTTTCACATAATGCATGCATCACTTTCTGTGAAGAATTCAATAAATTAACAATATATTTGGCCACTACTCAGAGGCGAAAACTCAAGCATACTGTAACTGTATAAATCACAAGTCCATTTTAACATGAATTAAATGCATGAAATCCATCAGGGTCTCTGGAATTTTGCCCAAAACATTTGAAAACCAGGAATAAAGCAAATGTGATGTTTGCTTGCATTGTGAAAGATTCCCTTTTCCTTCATGTTTGGGAAAGATAATAAAGCTTGAGTCAAGTGATAAAAATAGTTTACATTTAAGACTTAAAATATGTTTAGTAAAGTTTGAAACTGGCAAGAGACATCACCATTCTCTATTTTTTGCTTCTCCTTGTTAAAGATTTCATTGCAGTACCTGTAAAATGTGTGTATATGGTAAGAAACATGCATCGTACTCATTTCAAAACAGCCTGTATTTGAAAACAACACTTGGCACAAGAAATCAGCAAAGACATTGGAAAAATATTAAAATCACTCTGAGAGTGACAAGAAAAAATGGAGAGAGACGGTCTGATCCATTATGATATTTTTCTAGTTATTGAGTATATAAATTTCAATCCCCTAGTACAACTGAAGGGGGAGAAAACATGATTATCATATCACTCAAAGCTTCACAACTTTAAATTCAGCTCTGATATAAATTCAGTCTGTATAAAATGACTTTTCATATTTTGTTCTTTAACATAAGTATTAAATTTTGCATGATTAAAAATTTATTTACTGTCTCCCCCTTAATTTAGGTCTTTATTTGCTATTATTACCACTCCTAAGCCATCTGGGCAGAAATATCTGAATATTAGAGCAGAGAAGTTTTAAAGCAAAAGGCAACATTAGACATGTCACATATTTAGACTATGAAAGCAAACTTTGATAAAATAAGAATGCGAAGGGAAATTATTGTGACCACTTCAGCTCCTCTGCTCCACATATATTCATTCATAAAATTTTATAAGAAAACCAAATTAGGAAAATATAGTTTGACATTATTGAAATTATCTGTTTTTAGGGTTTACTTAAGAAAATGATTAGTTATTAATAGCTGGTAGCTGTAAGACCAAAGTGAAGGATTCCTAGCACAACAGAGCCCCACAAGAAAGATATTTTTCACCCCACTGCTATAAAAAAAAAAAATCTGTAAATTGTTTCTAAAACAAAAAAACAGAAGGCAGGACGAGCCAGCTTTCCCAGTAAGAGACACTAGATGCACTGCCAAAACAGAACCAGACACATGTTGTTAGGGAACAATTTGTTCCTAATGTTCATTTATTTTTCTGGTGTGATAAAGTCTTCAGTGGCTACAAGTAGTTGACAGTATTTGCAGAAAAGCTTTGGGTATGACCAAATGACAGTATTTTCAGAAGAAATTATTCAGCACTGGTGTGGAGAAAAGGGATCCCTTCCATTTATTGAATTACCAACACCTTTGAGTACTCTGCTTAAAAATGATGATTATCTTGAAGAAAATCCTGTTAAACTCTAGACACTTTAAATATCTTAAAGACATTTTAAATAGCTTTAATATATTTAATATTTCTTAGTTCTGAAAGAGTCTATTCTTCCTTTGATACATGTGCTTGGCGCTCATCAGTGCTAATGGGAATTAACAACAAAATGGACCCTTAATCATTTATCTTACATTATAGAAAGGCATGATTTGTGGACTTGATTAGGACTCTAACTGAACAAGATATTATGAAGATTTGATTCTCTTCTAACATGTCCATTGCAATAATTCAACTGGAAATGTATTATAAAATTTTCTTCTCCTAGATATTTCGTATTGTGATCATTATTTAAACATACGACAAAAACCCCATAAAAACATCAAAGGTATTTCAACACTAGTTATTTACATATGTAAACACATCCATTCACAGTTAATTCAACATTCTACCATTACTTGGTATACATCTATTTATAATCTTACTTGTTTTTGAAAATGAAGTGTTTATCTGTCCAGAAAACATTGTGTGAAAATTATTTTCACATGTTTTTACAAGGTTTGACATTTTCAAGAGATACATACTTTTAGAAAACCTTACCTTTGTGCAACATACATTTATAAATTTGAGCTAAGAAAAATACTAATCTATACAAATATACCATAGGCAACACTGAATGTGTATTCCTTGGAGCAAACTGAGATCTGGGAATTTTTTGTGAATTTCAGTTATCCTGATACCAATTTTCTGAGCGTACCCAGTTGCTCTGTGTCTTCTTCCTGTCTTCATCTCCACTGCTTTTCCCCAGCCAAATCATGGACAGTTTACTTCCCCAAGACATGTCTGCTCCTATCAAATTACTTTATCTTACAATCCCAAGCTAGAAATCTTTACTATTGCCAGAAATGTTTCCAACTTCCAACATTTCTTATTGTAGGTATGTTATCATCACTTTGTGATAGAAATGAATTAGCTAATGAATACAGATATTAGGTAATCATGAATTTGGTGGTTCAAGTTTTTGATTAATTTGTTTCTATGCTTATGGAGGGAGTACTATCTGGCATAATTTTACTTAATTTGTATAATTTTAACTTCCTTCAACTGTTCATACAAAAGACTTTTGCTTTTGAAAAAAGAAGCAATAGTCCAATCCATGATTAGATTTGGAAAATTCTGTTGTAAGTTCAGTTCAGTTCAGTTGCTCAGTCATGTCTGACTCTTTGCAACCCCATGAATCGCACCATGCCAGGCCTCCCTGTCCATCACCAACTCCCGGAGTTCACTCAGACTCACATCCATCGAGTCGGCGATGCCATCCAGCCATCTCATCCTCTGTTGTCCCCTTCTCCTCCTGCCCCTAATCCCTCCCAGTATCAGAGTCTTTTCCAATGAGTCAACTCTTCACATGAGGTGGCCAGAGTACTGGAGTTTCAGCTTTAGCATCATTCCTTCCAGAGAACACCCAAGACTGATGTCCTTTAAAATGGACTGGTTGGATCTGCTTGAAGTCCATAGCCAGTTAGAAAACTTGAAAAATCTCATCCACAATAGAAACAGAATTCACTATACAATAAATGTTCGTCCAATGAATGTATGTATCAAAGTAATCTGTGAAATGTGTTAGGAATTTCAAAAAAAATTGAAAGAACATAGAGATTAACCTTTTACCTAAGTGGGAAAATGGTTTAAAGTATCTCTCCCAAATTTCTTTGTATATTAACTTTGCAATTTCATTAAGTAATTCTAGTAATCTAACAAAAACCAATAGGTTAAAAGAGTGTAGGCACAGTTTAATTTTAATGGCATAATAATATTAAAATATTCTAAAATATACTAAGTATTAAATGAATTTTAGTATATAGTGAATCAAAACATAGCCTTTCATAAATGATAAAATAATAATAAAAATGCATCTACCAATAGATGCACAATTTGGCTGATGAATTGAACGGCATGCACAGAAACAGATCCTAGTACATATTATATTGTATTTTAAGATAATATTGGGTATTATTAGTTGATGAATCATTGATGCTAAGAGAGTTATCTCTTTGTTAAGAAGTCATAGTATTTAAATAAATGAACCAGCTTTCCTGGTGGATCAAAAGGTAAAGAATCTGCCTGCAATGTGGGAGACCTGAGATCCATCCCTGGATTGGGAAGATCTCCTGAAGGGAATGGCAACCCATTCCAGGATTCTTGCCTGGAGAATTAAGATAATATTGGGTATCAAAAGTTGATGAAGCATTTAATAATAATGCTAATATTAATGCTATGATTGTAAAAAAGTCAAAACTGTTAGTCATTTAGTCACGTCAGACTCTTTCCAACCCCATGGGCTATTGCTAATCAGGCCCCTCTGTCTATGGGATTCTCCAAGCAAGAATACTGGAGTGGGGTGCCATTCCCTTCTCCAAAAACAGGAAAAAACAGTCATAACAAATAGCTAAATAAATTAAAAACCAAATAGAATTAGCTATTTTAAATACAAAAATTAAGAACTTTTTGTTTCTTTTTTAAATAAAGTTTTTATTTTGTTTTTTTTTTTTTTAGTAAGGGTTTTTTTGTAAAGAATAAAATGATAATAATAGAACACCTTAAAGAGGAGAAATAGATTTAATCTGGTCAAAATCAATAATTATTTTATGCTAAACTTATCACATCCAGAAGTAAAAACCAGGAGATAAACTGAGTTGGTTATTTTTAATATTATGGTGAATGACACACACTTAAATATAATAAAATATCATACAAATATGAGAATATCCAGTTGATGTTTGTGTCTGTTGTAAATGTTAATTCTTTAAACAATTTTTATACAGTATGAAGGCCCATAAATTGCCGTTGGTTCCTCCTCCACCCCCACTTTTCCCCCTTGATTATTCATCAAAGAGCTTGGGAGGTTTGTCGTGTGGAGTCCTCTGTGGTCCACATGATGGATTTTGCCGATTACACATTCATGATCTAATGTGACACGTGCTGTCATCCATCATACTCCATGTAAATGGTTGGATTTGGAGGGCTGATCACATCATATAGGTGGCTGGAGACATTCATATTTCTTCCCATTCTCACCCACCAAATCAAGTCAATCAAGTCTTTTGTTATCAAATCTCAAATATCTAATATCTTTCAAATTTGCTTACTTTCTTGCTTCTCACTAAATCGTCATCTCACTAAACCGTTCAAGCCGTCATCTCTCATCTGGATTAATACTTCATACCACAGTCTCCTAACTGGTCTCTCTTTTTCCAGCCTTATCCCCATTCAATCTCTTCTTTCTGTCCTCAGACTTACAGATGATCTTTCTAAAATGCTATAGTAATTATGCCAAGCATGGCCCTGTACCTCTCAAACACTAAAACTCTCCACGTCCTTCAGGGTATTGTCTGAATTCCTTTCTGGGGTTTACCAAGTATTTTGTGATTGGATGGCCTCTTATTTTTCTAGTTTCTTTTCTATTCCCTATACTTCTAAATAGGTTTCCATACGTTTTCTTCATGTAAATGTACTTCATAAACAAAGTATACTCTTATTTTCATGTTTAAATTTTGCATAAATGGCAGCATACTGTCCCTGCTCCTTTGCAATTCACTTTTTTTTTTTAAGATTTATTTCTTGATTCATGTAAATCTAGTACTTTACTATGAAGCAATCCATTACTTGGGGTGTCCCAGGTAACTTAGCAGGCTATAGTCCATGACATCCCAAAGAGTCAGACACGACTAAGTTAATGAGCACACACACACACACAGACACACACTTTGCTTAAAGAAAATTTATTTCAATAAACCTAATTTATTTGTGTTTCTATTACGATACCTTTGTATCTCTGAAGTGAAGTGAAGTAGCTCAGTTGTGTCCGACTCTTTGCAACTCCGTGGATTGTAGCTGCCAGGCTCCTCTGTCCATGGGATTCTCCAGGCAAGAATACTGGAGTGGGGTGCCATTTCCTTCTCAGGGGATCTTCCCAACCCAGGGATCTAATTGCTTCAGCCATGACTGCTGTCTCCAGTGAACTGGGTTCTTCTTCCTCCCCAGAGATGCCCCACACAGGCTGGTCTCACCTGCACCCTCCACCTGCCTGTCTCTCTATATATATTTTTTTAAATTGGAGGATAATTGCCTTACACTGTTGTGGTGCTCGCTGCCATACATCAATGTTAATCAGTCATAATGATATATATATATATATATATATCCCTACCCTCTTGAGCCTCCCTCCCCCTGCATTCCAATCCCTGGGTCGGGAAGATTCCCTGGAGAAGGAAATGGCACCCCACTCCAGTATTCTTACCTGGAAAATCCCATGGACGGAGGAGCCTGGCAGGCTACAGTCCACAGGGTCGCAAAGAGTTGGACACGACTGAGCGACTTCAACTCACTTCACTTCAGAGATACAAAGGTATTGTAACAGAAACACAAACAAATTAAGTTTATTGAGATAAAACTTTCTTTAAGCAAATTGTGTGTCTGTGTGTGTGTGTGCGCTCATTAACTTAGTCGTGTCTGACTCTTTGGGATGTCATGGACTATAGCCTGCTAGGTCACCTGGGACACCCCAAGTAATGGATTGCTTCACAGTAAAGTACTAGATTTACATGAATCAAGAAGTAAATCTTAAAAAAAAAAAAAAGTGAATTGCAAAGGAGCAGGGACAGTATGCTGCCATTTATGCAAAATTTAAACATGAAAATAAGAGTATACTTTGTTTATGAAGTACATTTACATGAAGAAAACGTATGGAAACCTATTTAGAAGTATAGGGAATAGAAAAGAAACTAGAAAAATAAGAGGCCATCCAATCACAAAATACTTGGTAAACCCCAGAAAGGAATTCAGACAATACCCTGAAGGACGTGGAGAGTTTTAGTGTTTGAAAGAGGTACAGGGCCATGCTTGGCATAATTACTATAGCATTTTAGAAAGATCATCTGTAAGTCTGAGGACAGAAAGAAGAGATTGAATGGGGATAAGGCTGGAAAAAGAGAGACCAGTTAGGAGACTGTGGTATGAAGTATTAATCCAGATGAGAAGTAACTGGCAAAAAATTGCTATTCAAAAAACACCTTGATATGCAGAAGGCTAAAGATAAAGGAAGGAGCTTAAAAATTAAATATCATAAATAAGGAATGAGGTTTAAGAAAAAGCAAAGTGCTATACTTTTCAAGTAGTGAACACTTGAATCTTTTCCATTTAAAAATTGTCAGTCTAATTTGAGTAAAAGTAGTTTCATAAACTCGTTATCTCTTCTCCTTTCTGAGCTAGTGATTCCTAAACAACATTCTGTATTCCACTATGACTGTCATGAAGAAATTGCCAATAATGCCATGATATATAAACAAAATTAATTTAAATCTATATTATAATAAATTTTTGCCAAATGGCACATTTAGAAAGAGGTGGACTATATTTCTGCAAACCCAAACAAGCAGTAAAAGGTGGAACAACTTCAAATATTGGGAAATCCTTATTTCTAAAATGTAAGCATATTCTTGTCATTATTTATTAACAATAATGGAGATAGGTCAGTCAATAATCACAGTCACAGAGTGTGAGGATAAAGTACATTGGGAAATATCCTCATTAACTAATTCTTCCAATCCTTTGGCACAGGCATTTTTTATGACCTCAACTAACCTTAACTTACTTACATGTTTACTCATTTACTTACATGTTTACTCCTTTAACATAGAAAAATGTAAACATAAATCACACTAGGAAAAACTAAAAGGTACTTGTTTAGCATCCAAACAGAAATCCTTGATGACCTGTGAAATTATAATTTAATTGATAAGGGAATTTTTATTGAATAGAATAAAGGTCCTTAACAACAAAGAGAAATAAGAAAAAACAGTCATAATGTAATAGTTCTAGTATATTTTTCTGCTCACTTAAGATCAACTGAAATAAGATATTGGTGAAATCTGACAAATTTCAGATGTAGTCTGGTAGATTTTTTATTTATTCTAAGCTTGTTGATAGCATCCACTCAAATCTTTTGTTTTATTCATGTCTTAGGCAATCATTATTGACAATTAGCACCTACTAATTCCAGATCTGTTGACTTAAGAACTCTTTTCATTTACTTAGATTTACTTGCCTTTATTTACAGAGAAGACCTTTGAAAATCAAACACTTAACCACATGACCACATGATTGAGGAAGAACCGAAAATTCTTAAGAGTCAAGTACCCTGCAGATAGCTATTGAATAAAAGAATAGATAAACAGAGAGAGAGAGATAAATAGGTTGGATAAATGACAGATAATAGACAGATGGATAGATACAGATGAGGGAAAAAGATACATACATGCATACATACATAGAAATCATCTCCTTCAAAATCAAGTGTTTCCAGTCTTCCTTAATTATTATGTAAAGTAATTGCCCCAAATACCAAAGAATCCTTTATTCAATTATCAGTACAAAAATATAACATAAATCCAAATTGTAAATTATTTTTGATAATCCAATATGTTAAATTATCAATACCTTGTGCTCCTGCTGCTTCTAGCATTGTAAATAATTAACAATAGATTTACCTATTTTATGCTCTAGAATTCTGTTACTTATTCTATACCTTCTTTTTTGAGTTCATTTGGCACAAATACCATATAAGCAATGTGTGTAATTTCATCATTTTAAAAAAGCCCTCTAATGTATATCAGTGTTTCTTGAGGTAGTTTTCACTGAAAATGATATGTGTAGATTTTCAGACCAATTTTAGTTTATATTCCAAAGATAGCTTAATAGTCCAGATTATACCAATGTAAGAATCATGATTATGCAATTTGATATTAAGCATGGAAGTTCTGAAAAGAAATTTAGAGATGGAGAATAATCTTGGGGAGAAGGGGATGATTAAGAGGAGTCTGATGTATTCCTTGAAATTAAAAGCAAAAACTTAGATATATTGAAATTTTGCCAAGGCAAAAGTTAAATAAAACCTGGAATAAATTTCTGCAGGAAAAAAAATGTGTTTCCTTGAACTTAATTTCATCTGTCATCTTTTAATTTTTTATTTGAACTGTATACATTTTATGAAAAATGGGGATTATATCTAGCATCTAATTATCTGTCCAATAAATAGATATAGCACTAAGTCTACAATTCATTTTAATTCAATAGAGCACCTTGATTCTTATTTTTTTTTTTTTAAAGAGACATGCCTACCAGGATTATCCTTGCCAAATTCCTGTTTTCAAACTTCCCTTTTCATTTCTGGTTACACAAAATAAGGGGCCCTCTATCTAATCGTACTCTTGACCTTCATTTTTATGCCTTCAAGAACAGCCTTCGAACCAAGCATTTCTTCCAACCCCTCTGTCTTCAGAGGGCTTCCCTTATGGCTCAGCTGGTAAAAAAATCCTCCTGCAATATGAGAGAGCTGGGTTTGACCCCTGGGTTGGGAAGATCTCCTGGAGAGGAGAAAGGCTACCCACTCCAATTCCATGGACTGTATAGCCCATGGTGTCACAAAGAGTAGGACACAACTGAGTGACTTTCCCTCCACTCTGTCTTCAAATGTTTTCATTCCATAGTAACATTCTGCAAGCTCTTCAAGCTTCTTTCCTGTTTAAAACATAGGATAGAAAGAAAATCATTTTGAAAGAAATTATTCTTCCTTTAATCTGATACACTTATAAACTACTATTCAATAGCTTTTACCTTTCCTCAAAGATCTAATAACATTGGTTTACGCTGGCTGATTACTCTTTCTCCCTGTAATTTAGTTTCTTTCTCTACTTCTCCAAATGAACTTATTCTGATAAGAATTACTAATAGTACTCATAGAATAAAAACCCTGCAGATTTCTATTTAAAAATGTACCAGCCCCTTTGACCTATCTTCCCTTTGAACTTCAGGATATATATCAAATTTATTCATTAAACATATAACAATCTAAAACTCATTCTAAAAATGAACTTAATAAGTTTCTCTCAAAATCAATTTTTTGCCCTTTATATTTCTCCAAGTTTTTGACATCTTTTGAGTCTAGTTTCCTTCAGGGCAACTTTTATCCCCTGGGTTAGGAACTGGTTAGCACAGGAGTAGGGAAGGGAGTTTATCAAGAAGAAGGCGGAATATATCAGTGTTTCATTCCAGCTATACATTGGCATTACCAAGGAAGTTTTTGGAAAATACTGATTCCCAAGACACCAAGATGATGTTTCTGCATCATCCACTGTATGCTGGACACCAGGCTAGCCATCTGTAATAAAGTGTTGAGCAGGCCAGGTATGCTCTCCACTCTTACATCTCACATAGTCTTTAGTCTCCTGATGAAAACAAACCAGCAATGACTTTTTAGAATAATAGTAAACACTGCATTGGGGCTTCTGAGGTGGTGCTAGTAGTAAAGAACCTGCCTGTCAATGCAGGAGACGTAAGACATGGGTTCAGTCCCTGAGTTGGGAAAATCATCTCAAGCAGGGCATGGCAACCACTCCAGTATTCTTGTCTCAGTTCAGTTCAGTTCAGTCGCTCACTCATGTCCGACTCTTTGTGACCCCATGAATCACAGCAGGGCAGGCCTCCCTGTCCATCACCAACTCCCAGAGTTTACTCAGACTCATGTCCATCGAGTCCATGATGCCATCCAGCCATCGCATCCTCTGTCGTCTCCTTCTCCTCCTACCCCCAATCCCTCTCGGTATCAGAGTCTTTTCCAATGAGTCAACTCTTTGCAGGAGGTGGCCAAAGTACTGGAGTTTCAGCGTTAGCAACATTCCTTCCAAAGAAATCCCAGGGCTGATCTCCTTCAGAATGGACTGGTTGGATCTCCTTGCAGTCCAAGAGACTCTCAAGAGTCTTCTCCAACATCACAGTTCAAAAGCATCAATTCTTAGGGGCTCAGGCTTCTTCACAGTCCAACTCTCACATCCATACATGACTACTGGAAAAACCATAGCCTTGACTAGACGAAGCTTAGTTGGCAAAGTAATGTCCCTGCTTTTGAATATGCTCTCTAGGTTGGTCATAACTTTTCTTCCAAGGAGTAAGTGTCTTTTAATTTCATGGCTGCAATCACCATCTGCAGTCATTTTGGAGCCCCCAAAAATAAAGTCTGACACTGTTTCCACTGTTTCCCCATCTATTTCCCATGAAGTGATGGGACTGGATGCCATGATCTTTGTTTTCTCAATGTTGAGCTTTAAGCCAACTTTTTCACTCTCCTCTTTCACTTCCATTAAGAGGCTTTTTAGCTCCTCTTCATTTTCTGCCATAAAGGTGGCATCATCTGCGTATCTGAGGTTATTGACATTTCTCCCAGCAATCTTGATTCCAGCTTGTGTTTCTTCCAGTTCAGCGTTTCTTGTGATGTATTCTGCATAGAAATTAAATAAGCAGGATGACAGTATATAGCCTTGACGTACTCCTTTTCCTATTTGGAACCAGTCTGTTGTTCCATGTCCAGTTCTAACTGTTGCTTCCTGACCTGCGTACAGATTTCTCAAGAGGCAGGTCAGGTGGTCTGGTATTCCCATCACTCTCAGAATTTTCCACAGTTTATTGAGATCCACACAGTCAAAGGCTTTGGCATAGTCAATAAAGCAGAAATAGATGTTTTTCTGGAACTCTCTTGCTTTTTCCATGATCCAGCAGATGTTGGAAATTTGATCTGTGGTTCCTCTGCCTTTTCTAATACCAGCTTGAACATCTGGAAGTTCATGGTTCACATATTACTGAAGCCTGGCTTGGAGAATTTTGAGTATTACTTTACTTGCATGTGAGATGAGTGCAACTGTGCGGTAGTTTGAGCATTCTTTGGCATTGCCTCTTTGGGATTGGAATGAAAACTGACCTTTTCCAGTCCTGTGGCCACTGATGAGTTTTCCAAATTTGCTGGCATATTGGGTGCAGCACTTTCACAGCATCATCTTTCAGGATTTGAAATAGCTCAAATGGAATTCCATCACCTCCACTAACTTTGTTCATAGTGATGCTTTCCAAGGCCCACTTGACTTCGCATTCCAGGATGTCTGGCTCTAGGTGAGTGATCACACCATTGTGATTATCTGGGTCTTGAAGATCTTTTTTGTAAAGATCTTCTGTGTTCTTGCCACCTCTTCTTAATATCTTCTGCTTCTGTTAGGTCCAGACCATTTCTGTCCTTTATTGAGCCCATCTTTGCATGAAATGTTCCCTTGGTATCTCTAATTTTCTTGAAGAGATCTCTAGTCTTTCCCATTCTGTTGTTTTCCTCTATTTCTTTGCACTGATCGCTGAAGAAGGCTTTCTTATCTCTTCTTGCTATTCTTTGGAACTCTGCATTCAGATGCTTATATCTTTCCTTTTCTCCTTGGCTTTTCACCTCTCTTCTTTTCACAATTATTTGTAAGGCTTCCACAGACAGCCATTTTGCTTTTTTGCATTTCTTTTCCATGGAGATGGTCTGATCCCTGTCTCCTGTACAGTGTCACAAACCTCATTCCATAGTTCATCAGGCACTCTATCAGATCTAGACCCTTAAATCTATTTCTCACTTTCACTGTATAATCATAAGGGATTTGATTTAGATCATATCTGAATGGTCTAGTGGTTTTCTCTACTTTCCCCAATTTAAGTCTGAATTTGGCAAAAAGGAGTTCATGATCTGAGCCACAGTCAGCTCCCGGTCTTGTTTTTGTTGACTGTATAGAGCTTCTCCAACTTTGGCTGCAAAGAATATCATCAGTCTGATTTCGGTGTTGACCATCTGGTGATGTCCATGTGTAGAGTCTTCTCTTGTGTTGTTGGAAGAGGGTGTTTGCTATGACCAGTGCATTTTCTTGGCAAAACTCTATTAGTATTTGCCCTGCTTCATTCTGTATTCCAAAGCCAAATTTGCCTGTTACTCCAAGTGCTTCTTGACTTCCTACTTTTGCATTCCAGTCCCCTATAATGAAAAGGGCATCTCTTTTGGGTGTTAGTTCTAAAAGGTCTTGTAGGTCTTCATAGATCTGTTCAACTTCAGCTTCTTCAGCATTACTGGTTGGGGCATAGACTTGGATTACCGTGATATTGAATGGTTTGCCTTGGAAAAGAACAGAGATCATTCTGTCATTTTTGAGATTGTATCCAAGTACTGCATTTCAGACTCTTTTGTTGACCATGATGGCTACTCCATTTCTTCTGAGGGATTCCTGCCTGCAGTAGTAGATATAATGGTCATCTGAGTTAAATTCACCCATTCCAGTCCATTTTAGTTCACTGATTCCTAAAATGTCGACTTTCACTCTTGCCATCTCCCGTTTGACCACTTCCAATTTGCCTTGATTCATGGACCTGACATTCCAAGTTCCTATGCAATATTGCTGTTTACAGCATTGGACCTTGCTTCTATACCAGTCACATCCACAACTGGGTATTGTTTTTGCTTTGGCTCCATCCCTTCATTCTTTCTGGAGTTATTTCTCCACTGATCTCCAGTAGCATATTGGGCACCTACTGACCTAGGGACTTCCTCTTTCAGTATCCTATCATTTTCCTTTTCATACTGTTCATGGGGTTCTCAAGGCAAGAATACTGAAGTGGTTTGCCATCTGAGTCTCTAGGGGAAGACATTAAACATTCCTAACTGGAGGCAAAAATGTCAGTTACAGGTTCATTAGATCACGACCATCATAAACATAGTGGTAAGAAGAAATTCAACTTTGAGGGGATTATAAAGTGTTTTAACAGGGGAAAACATTATCTTTTGCATTAAAAAAAAACTATTTTCAAAATTTTTGTTTTCACGTTGCTGCTGCTACTGCTAAGTTGCTTCAGTCGTGTCCAACTCTGTGCGACCCCATAGACGGCAGCTCACTAGGCTCCTCCGTTCCTGGGATTCTACAGGCAAAAATACTGGAGTGGGTTGCCATTTACTTCTCCAATGCATGAAAGTGAAAAGAGAAAGTAAAGTCGCTCAGTCGTATCTGACTCTTAGCAATCCCATGGACTGCAGCCCATCAGGCTCCTCCGTCCATGAGATTTTCCAGGCGAGAGTACTGGAGTGGGTTGCCATTGTTAGGTCAGATATATTCACAAATCAATAAATTTTCCTAAAAGTCTAGAGTCAGTGTTTCTTGTTTGTTTCTTAATTATGTTGTTTTGAAAGGGACATGTAGGAAGTCCTACATGGATTGCTTACCACCATTTCTTCAAGCCAATAACCTTGTGGTGATGAACTTATTCCTCTTCTTCATCCTGGAGGCCACTAGTTCTTCATGTACCCGTCCAAACACAAAGTCCTCTATATTTGTTCTAAATATTTCTAGAATCTACCTTATTCTTTTCATACTTTTACCACTTGCCTGATTGTGGTAGACAGAATAACAGTTCCCTGAAGAGGCCTATATCCTAATCCTGACAACATGCAAGTATGTTACTTTATATGGCAGAAAGGACTTTGCAAATGTGAATAAGGTTAAAGGTCTGAGATAGAGTCATTTTCTTGGATTATCCAGGTTGATGAAATTTAATAATATGAATCTTTAAATGTAGAGAACCTCTTCCAAGTATGGTCAGAGAAAGAGAAATGATGATGAAAGTCTATTCCCATAGAGACTATATGTACAACTGGCTTTGAGGATCAAGAAGAGGACACAAACCAAGGTATGTGTATGACCTCTGAAAACTTAAAAATTGAGTCCTGGAGGCTCCAGAAAGGAAGATAGCCTTCTAACACCTTGATTTTTTTTTTTTTAATTTAACAGACCTTAATTTTTAGAGCAGTTTTGGGTTTACAGTAAATTGAGCAGATAATACACAGGGTTCCATTAGGCTCCATTCTCAACCCTCCTAAAAATTTTCCTGTGACTGACATCTCTTGCATTCGTGCAATACAGTTATTCACATCACATTCACATTGTGCTTGTGCTCAATTCTGTCCAACTCTTTTCAACCCCATGGACTATAGCCAACCAGGCTCCTCTGTCCATTGAATTTTCCAGGCAAGAATACTGGAATGGGTTGCCATTTCCAATTCCAGGGGATCTTCCTGATTCAAGGATCCAGTCTCCTGCATTGTCAGGTGGATCCTTTACCACTACACTCCCCAAAATTGAAGAAATACTGTTGATACACTATAACTGATTAGCCTGTCATTTACAGTAGGGTTCACTATTTGTTCTGTATAGTTCTATGGGTTTCAAGCAATGTATAACATCATATAATCACTATTAAAGCATCATATGTAAACCATGAACTGTGAAATTCCTGATGTTCAAGCTGAATTTACAAAAGTCAGAGGAACTACAGAAAAAAAATGCCAACGTCCATTGGATCATTGAAAAAGCAAAAGAGTTCCAGAAAAACATCTATTTCTGCTTTATTGACTATGCCAAAGCCTTTAACTGTGTGGATCACTAAAAACTGTGGAAAATTCTTCAAGAGATTGGAATATCAACCACCTGACCTGCCTCTGGAGAAATCTGTATGCAGCTCAGAAAGCAACATTTAGAACTGGACATGGAACAACAGACTGATTCCAAATCGGGAAAGGAGTACGTCAAGGCTATATATTGTCACTGTGCTTATTTAATTATACGCAGAAATATAAGAAACACTGGGCTGGATGAAGCACAAGCTGGATCCAGATGGCCGGGAGAAATATCAATAACTCAGATATGCAGATGACACCCCCCTTATGGCAGAAAGTGAAGAACTAAAGAGCCTCTATATGAAAGTGAAAGAGGAGAGGGAAAAAGTTTTCTTAAACCTCAACATTCAGAAAACTAAGATCATGGTATCTGGTCCCATCACTTCATGGCAAATAGATGGGGAAACAGTGGAAACAGTGGCAGACTTTATTTTGGGGGGATCCGAATGGTGATGGACAGGGAGGCCTGGCGTGCTGCGATTCATGAGGTTGCAAAGAGTCGGACACGCCTGAATGACTGAACTGGACTGAACTGAAAATCACTGCATATGGTGATTGCAGCCATGAAATTAAAAGACGCTTGCACCTTGGAAGAAAAGTTATGGCCAACCTAGTTCAGTTCAGTCGCTCAGTCGTGTCCAACTCTTTGCAGCCCTATGAAAGGCAGCACTCCAGGCCTCCCTATACATCACCAACTCCCAGAGTTCACTCAAACTTATGTCCATCGAGTTCGTGATGCCATCCAGCCTTCTCATCCTCTGTCGTCCCCTTCTCCTCCTGCCCCCAGTCCCTCCCACCATCAGAGTCTTTTCCAATGAGTCAACTCTTCACATGAGGTGGCCAAAGTACTGCAGTCTCAGCTTCAGTATCAGTCCTTCCAATGAACACTCAGGACTGATTTCCTTTAGAATGGACTGGTTGGATCTCCTTGCAGTCCAAGGGACTCTCAAGAGTCTTCTCCAACACCACAGTTCAAAAGCATCAATTCTTCAGCACTCAGCTTTCTTCACAGTTCAACTCTCACATCCATATATGACCACCGGAAAAACCATAGCCTTGACTAGATAGAGCTTGTTGGCAAAGTAATGTCTCTGCTTTTGAATATGCTGTCTAGGTTGGTCATAACTTTTCTTCCAAGGAGTAAGAGTCTTTTAATTTCATGGCTGCAATCACCATCTGCAGTCATTTTGGAGCCCAAAAAATAAAGTCTGACACTGTTTCCACTGTTTCCCCATCTATTTCCCATGAGGTGATGGGACCAGATGCCAGGATATTAGTTTTTTGAATGTTGAGCTTTAAGCCAACTTTTTCACTCTCCTCTCTCACTTTCATCAAGAGGCTTTTTAGTTTCTCTTCACTTTCTACCGTAAGGGTGGTGTCATCTGCATATCTGAGGTTATTGATATTTCTCCCAGCAATCTTGATTCCAGCTTGTGTTTCTTCCAGTCCAGCGTTTCTCATGATGTACTCTGCATAGAAGTTAAATAAGCAGGGTGACAATATACAGCCTTGACGTACTCCTTTTCCTATTTGGAACCAGTCTGTGGTTCCATGTCCAGTTCTAACTGTTGCTTCATGACCTGAATACAGATTTCTCAAGAGGCAGGTCAGGTGGTCTGGTATTCCCATCTCTCTCAGAATTTTCCACAGTTTATTGAGATCCACACAGTCAAAGGCTTTGGCATAGTCAATAAAGCAGAAATAGATGTTTTTCTGGAACTCTCTTGCTTTTTCGATGATCCAGCAGATTTGGGCAATTTGATCTCTGGTTCCTCTGCCTTTTCTAAAACCAACCTAGACAGTATATTCAAAAGCAGAGACATCACTTTGCCAACAAATGACCATCTAGTCAAGGGTATGGTTTTTCCAGAAATCATGTATGGATGTGAGAGTTGGACTATAAAGAAAGCTGAGATCCAAAGAATTGATGTTTTTGAACTGTGGTGTTGGAGAAGACTCTTGAGAGTCCCTTGCCTGCAAGAAGATCCAATCAGTGCATCCTAAAGGAAGTCAGTCCTAAGTGTTCAATGGAAGAACTGACGTTGAAGCTGAAACTCCAATACTCTGGCCACCTGATGCGAAGAACTGACTCGTTTGAAAAGACCCTGATGCTGGGAAAGATTTCAGGTGGGAGGAGCAGGGGACGACAGAGGATGAGATGGTTGGATGGCATCACTGACTCAGTGGACATGAGTTTGAGTAAACTCTGGGAGTTGGTGATGGACAGGGAGACCTGGTGTGCTGAAGTTCATGGAGTCGCAAAGATTAGGACATGACTGAGCGACTGAGCTGAACTGAACTGAAAGTATCATAAAGATTTGATTCACTGCTCTATTAAGTTCCCAGTGCCCCATCTATTCAACCCTCCTCCTTTCCCCTTGAAACCCTGACAACTACTAATTCTTTTATTGTCTCAATGATCTTATCTTTTTCAGAATGTCATATAGTTAGAAATATACAGGACAGGCTTTTCATTATAGCTTCTTTCACTAAGGAATATACACTAAAACTTCCTCATTATCTGTTCCTGGCTTGATCACTCATTTATTTTTATTGCTGAATCATATTCCCATGTATTGGAGAAGGAAATGGCAACCCACCTCAGTATTCTTGGCTGGAAAATTCCATAGACAGAAGAGCATGGTGGGCTATAGTCCATGGGGTCACAAAGAGTTGGACACAACTTAGCAACTGTATATGCACACACTCATTCTACTGTATTGCTGTACTAAAATTTGTGTACCCATTTACCTTTTGAAGGACATCTTGGTTGCTTGGTTCCAGTTTCTAATAATAATGAATAAAGCTTTTATAAACATCTGTATGCAATTTTTTTGTATATAATTTTTCAACTCATTTAAATAAATGCCTATGAGCACAGTGCTGGATCACAGAGTAAAAATATTTACCTTTTTAAGATTCTGCCAAACTGCCTCTTAAAGTGGCTGTATTCCCACCAGCAATGAAAGAAAGTTTCTATTATTCCAATCTTTTTCAGGATTTGATACTATCAGATTTTTTTTTTAATTTTAGCTATTCTAATAGGCAAGTAGTAATAACTCATTGTTGTTTTAATTTGTAATTCCTTTATGATATAAAATGTTGAGCATCTGTTTACAAGCCTACTGCCAATTGTATATCTTCTTGGTAAGGTGCCTGTTGAGGCTTTCTCTTATTTTTTAATGGGGTTGTTTGTTTTCTTATTGTTGAGTTTTATAACATCTTGCATATTTTGTATAAGTTTTCTATCAGATATCTTTTGCAAACATTTTCTCCCAGCCTGTCACTTGTATTCTTATTTTTTTTGACATTGTCTTTCACCGAGCCGAAGTTTCTTTGTTTTTTTTTTAGTGAAGTCCAATTTTTTTTAATTCATTTAATCCATTGGTTTTTGGCGAGGAAAACTTACCAAACCTCAAATTACCTACATTTTCTCTGATGTCATCTTTTAAAAGTTTTAGAGTTTTGTATTTTACAGTTAGGTCTAAGATGCATTTTGAACTAATTTTGGTAAAAGGTGTAAGGTCAGTGTCTAGATTTTTTGGTATTCTGCATGTAGCTATTCAGTTGTTCCAGACCATTTATTAAAAACACTATCCTAAAAAAAAAAAAAAAAAAAAAAGACTATCCTTTCTCAATTGGACTGCCTTAATGCATTTGAAAAAGATCAGTTGATGTGTATGTGTATGTGTATTTTAGGGCTGGCTGTCTTGTGCTATTGTTACCAATTTGTCTGTTCTTTCACCAATACCACACTGTCTTGGTTACTGTAGTTCTGTAGAGTGTCTTGAGGTTGGGTGGTGTCAGTTCTCCAACTATGATCTTCTTGTGTAGTATTGCATTGGCTATTCAGGGTCTTTTGCTCTAACATATACTTTTTTAATTTTTAAAATTTATTTGTATCCTTTTGGGCTGTACTGGGTCTTCATCACTGTGCCTGGGCTCTCTCTAGTTGCAGCAAGCAGGGGCTACTCGTCCCTGCAGTGCACAGACTTCTCACTGGCGTGTCCTGTTGCAGAGCGCTGGCTCGAGGTGCCTGGGCTTCAGCAGTTGCGGCATGCAGACGAGCAGTTGTGTTGGATGGGCTTTGTGGCTTTGTGTATGAAGCTTCCCAGACCAGGGATTGAACCCATGTCCCCAGCACTGGCAGGCAAAGTCTTAACCATTGAACCACCAGGGAAGTCCCCATATACATTTTAGAATCAGTTCATTGCTATCAAAAAAATAAATTTTTATAATTTTGATTGGGATCACTTGCATGTATAGATAAAGAATCTGCCTGCAATGCAGGAGACTTGCGTTCAATCCCTGGGTCGGAAAGATACCCTGGAGAATGAAACGGCCACCCACTTCAGTATTCTAGCCTGGAGAATCCCCATGGACCGAGGACTCTGGCAGGCTACAGTCCATGGGGTTGCAAAGAGTCAGACATGACGGAACAACTAAGAACACACATAGGTCTAGTTGGAAAAACTGACATCATCACAATGTAGAATCCTTCTATCCAGGAACATGAAATATCCCTTCATTTATTTATTCTTCTGTGATTTCTTTTATTGGAGTTTTGTAGTTTTCTTTACATAGATTGATATATATTTTGTTTGATTTATATCTAAATATTTAATTTGGGGTGCTAATAAAATGACACTATATTTTAAATTCCAATTGTTCATTCCAGTTGACATTCATATTGGCATTTGTGTATTAACATTATATCCTGCAACTTCACTGTGTCAGTTCCAGGGATTTTTTTGTTGTTATTGTTGATTCTTTAGCATATTGTACATAGACATTCATGTCATCTGCAGACAGTTTTATTTCTCTTTCCCAAACTGTATAGTTTTATCTCCTTTTCCTATCTTACTGCATTATGTAGAACTTCCAGTGTGGTGTTGAATAGAAATGGTAAGAAGAGACATCTTTGGCTTGTTCTTAATATTTAGGGGAAAGCAGCTTGTTTCCCACCATTTAGTATATTAGCTGTGGTGGTTTTATAGATGTTGTTTATCCAGTTGAAAGAATTGCTTGCTATTCTTAGTTCCCTTAGGGTTTATAGCAAAGGCTGTTAGATTTTTGTCAAAGGATTTTTCAGCATCTATTTATATAATCATATGAATTTTCTTCTTTGGCCTACTGATGTGACTGATTTCATTAATTTTCAAGTGTTGCACCAGGCTTGGCTTTACCTAGAATAAATACCACTTGGGTCAAGGTATGTAATACTTTTTAATTTTTTCTTTTTGGCACGGGAGGGGTGGCAGGTGGAATTGTTGTTGTTTACATTTTCTATTACATTATTGAGAATTTCAGTGTTCATGAGAGATATTAGTCTGTAGCTTTCTTTCTGTGTAATTTCTTTATATGCTTTTCATATTAGGGTAAAACTGGTCTCATAGGACAATTCAAGAAGTATTCACTCTGCTTCTTTTTTCTGGAAAAAACTAGAGAATTGCTATAAGTTTTTTTTTTTTTCTTACATGTTTATTATTTGCTCTAATTTTAGTACTTCTCTTAATCTACATGCTTAACTTGTGCCACTCTGCTTGCAGAAGCTCAGTTCCCTGACCAGGGTTTGAACCTGAGTCACAATAGTTGAAGTCCAGAATCCTAACCAACTTGCTTCCTTTTATAATCTTCTTCTTTCTCTAGCTTCCTAAGGTGGAAGCTTAGATTACTGATTTTTGGTCTTCCTTTTTTCCTAATGAATACATACATTGCTATAAATTTCCCTCTAAACACTGCTTTTGCTGCATTCCATAAATGTTTATATTTTGTTTTATTTTTCATTTTGTTCAAAACACTTTTATACTTTCTTGTTATTTATTCTCTTGACACTATGTTATTTAAAAGTGTGTTTTTTAAACTCCAAGTGAAATTTCCTAGCTATCTTTCTATTACTGATTTCCAGTTTAATCCCATTGTGTTTTTAGAGCATATTTTTAATGATTTCTTGCCTTTTAATTTCAGTAAGGTAAAGTCGCTCAGTTGTGTCCGACTCTTTGAGACCCCATGGGCTGTAGCCTACCAGGATCCTCTGTCCATGGGATTTTCCAGGCAATATACTAGAGTGGATTGCCATTTCCTTCTCCAGGGGATCTTCCTGACCCAGGGATCGAACCTGGGTCTCCCACATTGTAGACAGACACTTACCATCTGAGCCACCAGGGAGCTGACTGTGGCTCAGATCATGAACTCCTTATTGTCAAATTCAGATTTAAATTGAAGAAAGTAGGGAAAACCACTAGACCATTCAGGTATTACCTAAATCAAATCCCTTATGATTATACAGTGGAAGTGAGAAATAGATTTAAGGGTCTAGATCTGATACATAGAGTGCCTGATGAACTACGGAATGAGGTTCGTGACATTGTACAGGAGACAGGGATCAAGACCATCCCCATGGAAAAGAAATGCAAAAAAGCAAAATGGCTGTCTGGGGAGGCCTTACAAATAGCTGTTAAAAGAAGAGAGGCAAAAAAACAAGGAGAAAATGAAAGATATCAGCATCTGAATGCAGAGTTCCAAAGAATAGCAAGAAGAGATAAGAAGCCTTCTTCAGTGATCAATGCAAAGAAATAGAGGAAAACAACAGAATGGGAAAGACTAAAGATCTCTTCAAGAAAATTAGAGATACCAAGGGAACATTTCATGCAAAGATGGGCTCAATAAAGGACAGAAATGGTCTGGACCTAACAGAAGCAGAAGATATTAAGAAGAGGGGGCAAGAATACACGGAAGAACTGTACAAAAAGGATCTTCATGACCCGGATAATCACGATGGTGTGATCACTCATTCAGAACCAGACATCCTGGAATGTGAAGTCAAGTGGGCCTTAAGAAGCATCACTACAAACAAAGCTAGTGGAGGTGATGGAATTCCAGTTGATCTGTTTTAAATCCTGAAAGATGATGCTGTGAAAGTGCTGCACTCAATATGCCAGCAAGTTTGGAAAACTCAGATGTGGGCACAGGACTGGAAAAGGTCAGTTTTCATTCCAATCCCAAAGAAATGCAATGCCAAAGAATGCTCTAACTACCGCACAATTGCACTCATCTCACATGCTAGTAAAGTAATGTCAAAATTCTCCAAGCCAGGCTTCAGCGATACGTGAACCGTGAACTTCCAGATGTTCAAGCTGGCTTTAGAAAAGGCAGAGGAACCAGAGATCAAATTGCCCAAATCTGCTCGATCATGGAAAAAGCAAGAGAGTTCCAGAAAAACATCTATTTCTGCTTTATTGACTATGCCAAAGCCTTTGACTGTGTGGATCACAATAAACTGTGGAAAATTCTTCAACAGATGGGAATACCAGACCACCTGACCTGCCTCTTGAGAAATCTGTATGCAGGTCAGGAAGCAACAGTTAGAACTGGACATGGAACAACAGACTGGTTCCAAATATGAAAAGCAGTACGTCAAGGCTGTATATTGTCATCCTGCTTATTTAACTTCTATGCAGAGTACATCATGAGAAACGTGGGACTGGAAGAAACACAAGCTGGAATCAAGATTGCTGGGAGAAATATCAATAACCTCAGATATGCAGATGACACTACCCTTATGGCAGAAAGTGAAGAAGAGCTAAAAAGCCTCTTGATGAAAGTGAAAGAGGAGAGTAAAAAAGTTGGCTTAAAGCTCAACATTGAGAAAACGAATATCATGGCATCCGGTCCCATCACTTCATTGGAAATAGAAGGGGAAACAGTAGAGACAGTGTCAGACTTTATTTTTTGGGCTCCAAAATCACTGCAGATGATGACTGCAACCATGAAATTAAAAGACACTTACTCCTTGGAAGAAAAGTTATGACCAACCTAGAGAGCATATTCAAAAGCAGAGACATTACTTTGCCGACTAGTCAAGGTTATGGTTTTTCCTGTGGTCATGTATGGATGTGAGAGTTGGACTGTGAAGAAGGCTGAGCACCGAAGAATTGATGTGTTTGAACTGTGGTATTGGAGAAGACTCCTGAGGGTCCCTTGGACTGCAAGGAGATCCAACCAGTCCATTCTGAAGGAGATCAACCCTGGGATTTCTTTGGAAGGAATGATGCTAAAGCTGAAACTCCAGTACTTTGGCCACCTCATGCGAAGAGTTGACTCATTGGAAAAAACTCCAATGCTGGGAGGGATTGGGGGCAGGAGAATAAGGGGACGACAGAGGATGAGATGGCTGGATGGCATCACGGACTCGATGAACGTGAGTCTCAGTGAACTCCGGGAGATGGTGATGGACAGGGAGGCCTGGTGTGCTGTGATTCATGGGGTCACAAAGAGTCGGACATGACTGAGCGACTGAACTGAACTGAACTGAACCTTTTAAACTTGTTAAAGTATGTTTTATAGCCCAGAATGTCATCTGTTGGTGAATGTTCCATTTGATCTTGAAAAGTGTGTGTATTCTGCTGTTATAAAATAAAATATTCTATGAATGTCAATTAAACCCAGTTGATTGATGGTGCTGTTCAGCTCAATTATATCCTTACTAATTTTCTGCTGGCTGGACCTGTCAATTACTGATAGAGGGATGTTCAATCTTACAACTATAACAGTGGATTTAACTCTTTCTTGTTGCACTTTTATCAATTTTTGCCTCATGTAATATCATGCATTTTCAGTTCAGTTCTGTTGCTCAGTTGTGTCTGACTCATTGTGACCCCATGAATCACAGCACACCAGGCCTCCCTGTCCATCACTATCTCCCGGAGTTCACTCAGATTCACGTCCATCCAGCCATCTCATCCTGGATCGTCCCCTTCTCCTCCTACCCCCAATCCCTCCCAGCATCGGAGTTTTTTCCAACGAGTCAACTCTTCGCATGAGGTGGCCAAAGTACTGGAGTTTCAGCGTCAGCATCAGTCCTTCCAAAGAAATCCCAGGGCTGATCTCCTTCAGAATGGACTGGTTGGATCTCCTTGCAGTCCAAGGCACTCTCAAGAGTCTTCTCTAACATCACAGTTCAAAAGCATCAATTCTTTGGCACTCAGCCTTCTACACAGTCCAACTCTCACATCCATTCAAGACTACCGGAAAAACCATAGCCTTGACTAGATGGACCTTAGTCAGCAAAGTAATGTCTCTGCTTTTGAATATGCTATCTAGGTTGGTCATAACTTTTCTTCCAAGGAGTAAGTGTCTTTTAATTTCATGGCTGCAATCACCATCTGCAGTCATTTTGGGGCCCCCCAAAATAAAGTCTGACACTTTTTCCACTGTTTCCCCATCTATTTCCCATGAAGTGATGGGACCGGATGCCATGATCTTCGTTTTCCCAATGTTGAGCTTTAAGCCAACTTTTTCACTCTCCTCTTTCACTTTCATCAAGAGGCTTTTTAGTTCCTCTTTACTTTCTACCATAAGGGTGGTGTCATCTGCATATCTGAGGTTATTGATATTTCTCCCAGCAATCTTGATTCCAGCTTGTGTTTCTTCCAGTCCAGCGTTTCTCATGATGTACTCTGCATAGAAGTTAAATAAGCAGGGTGACAATATACAGCCTTGACGTACTCCTTTTTCTCTTTGGAACCGGTCTGTTGTTCCATGTCCAGTTCTAACTGTTGCTTCCTGACCTGCATACAGATTTCTCAAGAGGCAGGTGGTCTGGTATTCCCAACTCTCTCAGAATTTTCCACAGTTTATTGTGATCCATGCAGTCAAAGACTTTGGCATAGTCAATAAAGCAGAAATAGATGTTTTTTCTGGAACTCTCTTGCTTTTTCGATGATCCAGCAGATTTGGGCAATTTGATCTCTGGTTCCTCTGCCTTTTCTAAAACCAGCTTGAACATCAGGAAGTTCATGGTTCACATTTTAGGTACCTACAGATTAAGAGTTGTCATGTATTCTTGGAGGACTGATCTATTTTTCATTGTGCAATACCCATCTTATCTTATCCTGATAACTTTTCTTGTTGTGAACTCTGCTTTTTCCTAAAATTAATTTTGATACTCTAGCTTTCTTTTGATTTATGATGACATGACATACTTTTTCTAATTTCAGTTGAGAATGTATGTGATTTCTTTCTTTTTCTCACTTGTGATATCAATTCTTTATATTTTTCATGAGTTTTCCTCGAGTTTGCAGTATACATTGACAACTAATCTAAGTCCATTTTCTAATAAAATTTTACTATATCATGGAGAGTTTAAGTTTCCTTATAGCAGAGAATTTCCAATTCCTCTGTCCAGTCTTTTATAATATTCCTACCATTCATTTCACTTTTCAATATGTGGTAAATTACCCAATGCAGTTTTGCTATAATTATTTTGAACAGTTATCTATAACATCAATTAAGAATAAGAAAGTTAAAGTCCTTATTTTACCTTTTATTTCTCCTTTAATGGTTTTCATTTCTTTACATAAATCTGGGATTCTGATTCATATTTTCTTTTTCTCTGAAAAGTTGATTTCACCATTCCTTGCAAGGCAATAATTCCTTGATTTTATTTTTCTGAGAAGTCTACTGGCAACAATTCTCTCCTTCAACAATTTTTCTCCTTCAATTTTGAATAATAATTTCACTGGATACAAAATTGTTGGCTGATGGATGTTTTTTCTTTCCACATTTACATGTTTAACTCTACATCCCACTCTCTTATTACTTGCTTGGTTTGTAATAACACCCTTACTTTTTAGACAATGAGGCTGATGTCAGACTTCTGACCTACAGAACTATGAAATAATACGTTTGTATTGTTATAAGCCGTAAGTTTGCAGTAATTTGTTATGGCAGCAATGGAAAACTAATAACGCTACTTCAGATCTTCAATATCATTTAGCTTAAGTAGCCTCTAACTGATCATTCTATCTCAAGGCTCATCCTCCTCAAACCCATTTTTGATATTGATATCAGAGTGATTGATCAAAACTAAGGTTAGACAATGACTTAGGAATCTACTTATATCTCTGTAGGCTACAAAACAACTACCAAACATTACAATATAAAATATGAAGCCCTCAAAGACTTGGCCCCACCTACCTATTTTACTTCAATTTTCATCAAACATTCACTTTATCTTTTCATCATACCAAATTGCTTATGAGCTATACTAACGTTCTTTGATTTCCAGCAAGCAGAAATGACACCTGCTTAATTTAACAAAAATGGAACTTATAAAAAGTGTTCTAGATTAAGAAGTTTAAAAAAAATCTTGGAAAATGAGGATCTTTTCTCTAGAAAGTGAAAAAGTGAAAGTGTTAGTTGCACAGTCTTGTCCAACTCTTTGCGACCCTGTGAACCATAGCCTCTGTCCGTGGAATTCTCCAGGGAAAGCTGGCATCAAATAAACCTCACCAGTACCAACTACCATTTCTTTTCATGTGTCTGTTCAAGCCTTAAATTATTATAATACAGAGGAGGGAATTGGCTTATCTTATGTCAAAAGTCCTTACTTCTCTCCACTCTCACTATCTCCATGTGCAAGCCATGTGGTCAGGGACTGAGGTCTATAGCCCACAGCAGGGGGGGGGGGGGAAGAGAAAATTTTGGGCAGACAAAAATTAGACCTTTATACATATTATGTGGTTCACAAATTCATTAAAAACACTGAACTTCTCTTTATAAATACAGTAATGATCTCGAGTATCTCAAATGCTTATGTACACAACTCTCCCAACATCCTACTCCCATAGACTAGTGGATATAGACTCAATTGTGAGGAGTCTTTATCCACTCTTTTAGTCACTCACACCCCAAAGCATGTCACTTTGAATCAGTCCACTCTTAAACAACCAAAATCAGTATCCCAGTTACTGCTGCATCAACCAAGGCATCTAGGTAGTATATAAACTAACTTTTGTTAATTTAAGCAGGGAAAAAAAAATCAAAAGAAAATTGAGTAACTAAGTAAGACAGAGATCAGGAAGGCTGGAATGCAGCTCAGAAAATGGCAGTTCAAATTGAATCTAGGTGATCAGAACGGTAGCTGTGACCATACAATTGAATCAACCAGTAAGAACACCATGGACCACTGTCAAAGCCTTTGATGGCTGGAGTTGAAACTGATTTACTTGCCAGTCTTGGCTACATGTTGGATGTGGTTACTGCCACTGCCAAAATGGATTTTCCATTATCTTCAATTCTTCACAATATTAGTTCCTTATACAAAATTCAAGACAAATGTGTTTTATGTCATCATCCCTTAGTGCACCCCCTTCCTCTGCATCACTTTCTCCTGCTGGAAAGCTCATTTTTCAAAATCTAGCTCAACAGTATCCTGTGACATCATATCTGTCGCATCCAATAGAATTAACCATTCCTTCCTTTGTGTCATCTATGTACCTAGTACCCCATTACAGCATTAGCAATACCATATTGCAATGATTTATTTGTAAGTTTGTATTTTTTACCAAATAACCAGTGCCTCGACAACAGACTCCATAGTTTATTTATCTGTACATTCTCCAGCACAGTGTCTAACATATTATAGATGCAAGAGTGATTTAATACTGAGAAGATACCATCCTCCTTATTTTCATGTCAATATTGGGGACTCTCGAGTGTGTTTTGTAAAGGCTTCCCTGGTGGCTCAGATGGTAAAAAGTCTGCCTGCAGTTCAGGAAACCTAGGTTCAATCCCTGGGTTGGGAGGATAGCCTGGAGAGGAAATGGCAACCCACTCCAGTATTCTTGCCTGGAGAATTCCATGGACAAAAGAGCCTGGAAGGCTATAGTCCATGGGTCACAAGAGTCAGACACCATGGACTTCCATATTTTTATTTATTTATTTATTTTTGGCTGACCTAGAACTTCATTGCTGTGTGTGCGCTTTCTCTAGTTGCAGTGATCAGGAGCTACTCTCTAGCTGTGATGTGCAGGCTTCCTGTGGTGGGTTCTCCTGTTGTGGAGCACAGGCTCTAGGCATGGTATCAGTAGCTATGGCACAGGGCCTTAGTGGCTCTGTGGAATGTGGAATCCTCCCAGACCAGAGATCAAACCTGTGTCCCCTGCACTGGCAAGGGGATTCTTAACCACTGGACCACCAGGGAAGTCCCCATAAATTTTACAAATGGATTAAGTTGATTTTTTTAGATTAAAGTTAAAGATATAGCTAGATAGACCAAGCAAAACTATCCTACTATGTAGGCAGAGTGGACTTGGGCTTGAAGGCACCTTCCTCAGGTAAGACCTCCACTACCTTTGAGTATATCCTACTGATCCTGGAAAAATCCTTATTAAAACAAAAATATCCAGATATATCATCAGTAGGTTATTAGATAATTGTAAAGCACAACAGTATGTGAGAAGTGAAAACAGAGAAAAAGAGGATAAGAAAGCTGTGGGGCTTAAATTCTACAAGGTGGAGAGAGGTGAGTGAGTGTCCCAGTTTAGAGGTGGGGTTGGCGCCTTTGACCAAGAAAGCACTAGGTAATTAGAATATGAGTTTAACTTCACCCGTGTTACAATTTTGCCCAGATCAATTCAGCCCTAACCAAAGATAAATGCAACATTTGAGAGCCTAGAAAACAAATTTCACCCTGTTTCTTGAGTCTCTAATTTGAGAATACATTTACATTTTGAATATTAATATGATAATTTCAGTTTTCAGGTAGTTTTTAATAAAACATAAAATGATGCTAAGAAATATTCACAGTTATGAGTGGAAATAAAGAAGCAGAGTATATTTCTAACAACAATGCAAATAAAAATACAGTAAAAAATGAAATTCAAACAATGGTACAAAACGGAATTGTGATTATAGGGATCGAGTTTTGAAAAGAAATCATGTATTAAAGCAACAATTGAGGTTCAATTCTCAGCGCTCTTAAGTGTTATACACAGGCTAAACTTGGGGGCTTCCCATGTGGCATTAACGGTAAAGAACCTGCCTGCTGATAGAGGAAATGCGAGAGACCCAGGTTCAATCCCTGGGTTGGGAAGATCCCCTGGAGTAGGAAATGACACTCCACTCCAGCATTCTTGCCTGGGAAATTCCATGGGCAAAGGAGCCTGGTGGGATACAGTCCAGGGCACTGTAAAAAGTCAGACAAGACAGAGTGACCGAGCACCATGCATGTGCTAGGCTAAACTGTAATAACTTAGAAGGACAAGGAAGAAAAACTAAACCAGTGATTTAAAAAAAAAAAAAAGTAACTATCTTTTACACTCAACTTGCTTTTATAATAGTAGAAAAAAAATTAATGAATGTCTTTAAAATTTTAGTTACTTTCTGTTTATTTGCTGTCTGTTCACAACTGAAGCAAATTAGCACCCACAGACATGGACACCTGAATAAACATAAGAATTAGCAGAATTATAGAGCCATGACCCGCTCTCCTCACACAAAAAGTTGTTCATCACACTTACCTGTTCATGCCTGCATGTTAAGTCCCTTCGGTTGTATCTGATTCTTTGTGACCCTATGGCGTTTAGTCCCCCAGACTCTTCTGTCCATGGGGATTCTCCACACAAGAATACTGGAGTGGGTTACCATGCCCTCCTCCAGAGGATTGTCCCTGACCCAGGAATTGAACCCACAACTCTTATGTCTCCTGCACTGGCAGTCAGATTCTTTACCACTGACGCCACCTGGGAAGACCAGAAGACTACAGACAATAAAAGAAGCCAGAGAAAGTATTGTCAAAAGACCACTACCTAAACCTGGCAATAATTAAAGCAAGACCAAGATCTTATTTATAAAAATAGATATAAACAAATTTTTTTGCTTAATCTTGGCTGGGAATATCTTTATTTATATTTACATTAGAATTTACTTTTTCAATAATAATAAAATGAGTAGATGGTGACTACAGCCATGAAATCAGAAGATGATTGCTTCTTGGCACGAAAGCCAAGACAAACCTGTGTTGAAAAGCAGAGACATCACTCCGCCAACAGAGGTGTATATAGTCAAGGCTGTGGTCTTCCCAGAGGTCACGTATGGTTGTGAGAGCTGGACCGTAAGGAAGGCAGAGTGCCAAGAATTGATGCCTTCAAACTGTGGTGCTGGTGAAGACTTCTGAATGTCCCTTGGATAACATGGAGATCAAACCAGTGCCTAAAGGAAACCGACCCTGAATACTCATTGGAAGGACGGATCCTGACACTGAAGCTCCAATATTTTAATCACCTGATGCAAAAAAAAAAAAAAACCAACTCAATGGAAAAGTCCATGATGCTGGAAAAGACTGCGGGCAGAAGGAAAGAGGGTGTCAGAGGATAAGATAGCTAGATGGCCATGAACTCGGGCAAACTCCAGGAGATGGTGAGGGATAGGGAGGCCTGGCGTGCTGCAGTCCATGGGGTCTCAAATGGTCGGACATGACTGGATAACTGAACAACAACAGAGATTTTCCATAGCAACTAACACTGAATATTGGGGAAATAAGTTTTAAAGCATCAAATAAATAAACCCTTAAAATACAGTATAAAGCATAAAATAAACCTATAATGGAAAGTGAAAGTGAAATTGAAGTCGCTCAGTCGTGTCCGACTCTTTGTGACCCATGGACTGCAGCCTACCAGGCTCCTCTGTCCATGGGATTTTCCAGGCAAGAGTACTGGAGTGGGTTGCCATTGCCTTCTCCATAATGGAAACAAATCTAAAAAAGAATATATATATTCTGGTCTTCCCTGGTGGCTCAGATGATAAACAATCTGCCTGGAATTCGGGAAACCCAGGTTGCATCACTGGGGTGGAAGATACTCTGCAGAACGGAATGGCTACCCACTCTAGTATTGTTGCCTGGAAAATTTCATGGAAAGAGAAGCCTGACAGGCTACAATCCATGGGTCACAAAGGGTCGGACAAAACTGAGCAAGTAGCACTTTCACTTTTCACTCTCATGAAGAATATATGTGTGTGTGTGTATATATATATATATGTATGTATGATATGCATTTATAATTGAATCATTTTCCTATAGACTCAAAACACTATAAATTGGCTATACTTCTATTGAAAAAATATATACAGTATAAAATAAATTTAGAGTCTAAATGTGGGTGGAATGAAAACTGATATTTTCTACTCCTATGGCCACTGCTGAGTTTTCCAAATTTGCTGGCATATTGAGTACTTTCACAACATCATCTATTAGGATTTGAAATAGCTCAACTGCAATTCCATCACCTCCATTACCTTTGTTTGTGAAGCCTAAGTTCGTGGAGCTTCCTAAGTCCCACTTGATTTCACATTCCAGGATGTCTGGCTCGAGGTAAGTGAGCACACTATCATGATTATCTGGGTCATGAAGATCTTTCTTGTACGGTTCTTCTGTGTATTCTTGCCACCTCGTCTTAATATCTTCTGTTTCTGTTAGGTCCATACCATTTCTGCCCTTTATTGAGCCCATCTTTGCATGAAATATTCCCTTGGTATCTGTAATTTTCTTGAAGAGAGCTCTAGTCTTTCCTGTTCTATTATTTTCCTCTATTTCTTTGCACTAATTGCTGAGGAAGGCTTTCTTATCTTTCCTTGCTATTCTTTGGAACTCTGCATTCAAATGGGTATATTTTTCTTTTTTTTTCCATTGCTTTTTGCTTCTCTTCTTTTCACAGCTATTTGTAAGGGCTCCGCAGACAGCCATGTTGATTTTTTGCATTTCTTTTTCTTGGGGATGGTTTTGATCACTGTATCCTGTACAATGTCACGAACCTCATTCCATAGTTCATCAGGCACTCTATCTATCAGATCTAGTCCCTTAGATCTATTTGTCACTTCCACTGTATAATCATAAGAGATTTGATTTAGGTCATCCTAAATGGTCTAGTGGTTTTCCCCATTTTCTTCAATTAAATCTGAATTTGGCTATAAGGAGTTCATGATCTGAGCCACAGTCAGCTCCTGGTCTTGTTTTTGCTGACTGTATAGAGCTTCTCCATCTTTGGCTGCAAAGAATATCATCAATCTGATTTCAGTGTTGGCCATCTGGTGATGTCCTTGTATAGAGTCTTCTCTTGTGTTGTTGGAAAAGGGTATTTGTTATGACCAGTGCATTTTCTTGGAAAAACTCTATTAGCCTTTGCCCGGCTTCATTCCACATTCCGAGGCCAAATTTGCCTGTTACTCCAGGTGTTTCTTGACTTCCTACTTTTGCATTCCAGTCCCCTAAAATGAAAAGGACATCTTTTTTGGGTGCTATTTCTAGAAGGTCTTGTAGGTCTGCATAGAACCATTCAACTTCAGGTTCCTCAGCATTACTGGTCAGGGCATAGACTTGAATTACTGTGATATTGAATGGTTTTCCTTGGAAACAAACAGAGATCATTCTGTCATTTTTTTAGATTGCATCCAAGTACTACATTTTTTACTCTTTTGTTGACTATGATGACTACTCCATTTCTAAGGGATTTCTGCCCACTGTAGTAAACATAATGGTTATCTGAGTTAAATTCACCAATTCCAGTCCATTTTAGTTCGCTGATTCCTAGAATGTCAACATTTACTCTTGCCATCTCCTGTTTGACCACTTCCAATTTGCCTTGATTCATGGACCTGACATTCCAGGTTCCTATGCAATATTGCTCTTTACAGCATTGGACCTTGCTTCTATCACCAGTCACATCCACAACTGGGTGTTGTTTTTCTTTGGCTCCATTTCTTCATTCTTTCTAGAGTCATTTCTCCACTGATCTCCAGTAGCATATTGGGCACATACCGACCTGGGGAGTTCATCTCTCAGTGTCCTATCATTTTGCCTTTTCATACTGTTCATGGGGTTCTCAAGGCAAGGCTACTGAATTGGTTTGCTATTTCCTTCTCCAGGGGACCACATTTTGTCAGAACTCTCCACCATGACCCATCTGTATTGGGTGGCCTTACAAGGCATGGCTAGGAGAAGGCAATGGCACCCCACTCCAGTACTCTTGCCTGGCAAATCCCATGGACGGAGGAACCTGGTAGGTTGCAGTCCATGGGGTCGCAAAGAGTTGGACACGACTAAGCGATTTCACTTTCACTTTTCACTTTCATGCATTGGAGAAGGAAATAGCAACCCACTCCAGTGTTCTTGCCTGGAGAATCCCAGAGATGGGGTAGCCTGGTGGGCTGCCATCTCTGGGGTTGCACAGAGTCGGACACGACCGAAGAGACTTAGTAGTAGTAGTAGTACATGGCATGGCTTAGTTTCATTGAGTTAGACAAGGCTGTGGCCCATGTGATCAGATTGGCTACTTGTCTGTGATTGTGGTTTCAGTCTGTCTGCCTCTGATGCCCTCTCTCAGCATTTACCCTCTTAGTTGGTTTTCTCTCACCTTGGACATGGGGTATCTCTTCATGTGTGGTCCTATGGAGAAGAAAGAGTGCTCAAACTACTGCACAATTACACTCATCTCACATGCTAGTAAAGTAATGCTCAAAATTCTCCAAGCCAGGCTTCAGCAATACATGAACTGTGAACTTCCAGATGTTCAAGCTGGTTTTAGAAAAGGCAGAGGAATCAGAAATCAAATTGCCAGCATCTGCTGGATCATCAAAAAAGCAAGAAGATTCCAGAAAAACATATATTTCTGCTTTACGGACTATGCCAAAGCCTTTGACTGTGTGGATAGATGGGAATACCAGACCACCTGACCTGCCTCTTGAGAAATCTGTATGCAGGTCAGGAAGCAACAGTTAGAACTGGACATGGAACAACAGACTGGTTCTAAATTGTAAAAGGATTACACCAAGGCTGTATATTGTCACCCTGTTTATTTAACTTATATGCAGAGTACATCATGAGAAATGCTGGGCTGGATGAAGCACAAGCTAGAATCAAGATTGCCAGAAGAAATATCAATAACCTCAGATATGTAGAGGACACCACCCTTATGGCAGAAAGAGAAGAAGAATGAAAGAGCCTCTTGATGAAAGTGAAAGAGGAGAGTGAAAAAGTTGATTTAAACCTCAACATTCAGAAAACTATGATCATGGCATCTGGTCTCATCACTTCATGGCAAATAGATGGAGAAGAGTGGAAACAGTGGCAGACTTTATTTTGGGGAGCTCCAAAATCACTGCAGATGATGATTGCAGCCATGAAATTAAAAGATGCTTGACCCTTGGATAAAAGTTATGACCAAACTAGACAGCAACAGTGGTCCATCTGGTCAAGGCTATGGTTTTTCCAGTAGTCATGTATGGATGTGGACTATAAAGAAAGCTGAGCATCAAAGAATTAATGCTTTTGAACTGTGGTGTTGGAGAAGACTGTTGAGAGTCGCTTTGACTGCAAGGAGATCCAACCAGTCCATTCTAAAGGAAATCAGTGCTGAATATTCATTGGAAGGACTGATGTTGAAGCGGAAATTCCAATACTTTGGCCACCTGATGCAAAGAGCTGACTCATTTGAAAAGACCCTGATGCTGGGAAAGATTGAGGGCAGGAGGAAAAGGGGATGACAGAGGATGAGATGGTTGGATGGCATCACCGACTCAATGGACATGAGTTTGGGTAAACTCTGAGAGTTGGTGATAGACAGGAAGGCCTGGTGTGCTGTGGTCCATGGGGTCACAAAGAGTGAGACATGACTGAGCAACTGAACTGAAAGGTGGATGGGTTTTTAAGCTCTTTTTGCCTGTTAAGTCACTGTAAAGGAGGAAAATGAGGCCCAGAAAGAATTTCACTTCCTCAGCATCACACTCTAATGGCAGAAAATAAAGAGGAATTAATTAAACAGCCTGTTGATGAAGGTGAAAGAAGAAAGTGAAAAAGTTGGCTTAAAACTCAACATTTAGAAAACTAAGATTATGGTATTTTGTCCCATCACTTCATGGCTAATAGATGGGAAAAAATTGGAAACAGTGACAGATTTCATTTTCTTGGGCCAAAATCATGGCAGACGGTGACTGCAGCCATGAAATTAAAAGACACTCTTTCTTGGAATAAAATCTATAACAAACTTACCATCTTAAAAAACAGAGATATCACTTTGCTGACAAAGGTCCACATAGTCAAAGCTATGGTTTACCCAGTAGTCATATACAGATGTGAGAATTGGACCATAAAGGAGGCTGAGTGCCAAAGAATTGATGCTTTTGAACTGTGGTGCTGAAGACGACTTGAGAGTCTCTTGGACCACAAGGAGATCAAACCAGTCAATCCTAAAGGAAATAAACTCTGAATATTCAGTGGAAGGACTGATGCTAAAGCTGAAGCTACAATACTTTGGCTCCTTGATGCGAAGAGCTGACTCATTGGAAAGGATCTTAATGCTGGAAAAGGTTGAGAGCAAATTGAGAAGGGGGTGACAGAGGATGAGATGGTTGGATGGCATCACCAACTCAATGGACATTAGTTTGAGCAACTCTGGGAGAGAGTGAAGGACAAGGAAGCATGGTATGCTTAGGTCCATGGGGTCAGTGACTGAAGAACAACAACAGTGTCACACAATAGTAAAGTTGAGAACTCTTGAATCCCAGTGCATGCTTATAAGCCAGGCAAACCATAGCCCATAGATTAAAACAGACCTGCCATCTGTTTCTGCTTTCACTACATAGTTTATATGTTTTAAGAGTTTAAAATAATAAATGAGATATATGAAAATTATGTGAAATTCAGATTTCAGTGTGTATTTATAGTTTTATTAGAAAATAGATACACCTATTATTTTGTGTATTGGCTGTGACTGCTTTCACACAACAAAGAAAGTAGCTGTAACAAAGACTGCCACTCACAAAGCCAAAGATATTTACCATATGGCTCCTTACAGAAATAATCTGTTGACCACTGCTCAAGAAATGAATTGCAGAAATAAGTCCTAAAGCCAGCATTCTAATTAACCAGTCAAAAAATAATCTGTAAGTAATAGCAAATTAATCAAACTAAGATTTTTTTTTTTTTACAAATGTATTCAAAAAGCTCCACTTACACTTATTTTCTGCACTATTTGGGTTTGAATTGTTTTGTTTTTGGCAAGTTAATTAGGTTGCATGGAATAGAGACATACTCAAATGAACTAATGAAAATAGAATACTAAGGAAATAGCTGAAACTAAAAGAAATCCAGAATTACAAGACATCTTTGAAAAGGTCCCACAAAGAATGTGGCTAAAGGGCATTTCTGACATTTAGTTAGCTGTAGTTACTTTGAAAGTGAAAGTGTTAGTTGCTTGGTCATATCTGACTCTTTGTGATCCCATGGACTATAGCCCGCCCAGGCTCCTCTGACCATGGGATTCTCCAGGCTAGAATACTGGAGTGGGGTGTCATTAAGAGTAGAAATCAAGAACTTCCCAGGATTCTGTCATCCTTGACCCAGTCCTACTCTTCACAAGTGTTTCTCTTTCTTCTAGTAACTAGTTCTTTTTGTTTCTTTTCACTCTATGCCACTTCAAAACCTTACTTTTCATTTGGTCCCATATAGGCATCTTTGTCTGAATTCAGCTTTCAAGACCTGGTAAGCTACACTGATTCTTGAGATATTTATTAACCTAAGTATCCAAAAATGCATATGCTTGGCTTCAGTCAGTCTTTGTTTTAGATAATGGGCTGTTGCAAAGTCTTCCCTTCACACTACTGGGGAATTCCCCTGTAGCCCAGTCGTTAGGACTCCATTCTTCCACTGCAGGAAGCATGGGTTTGATTTTTGGGATATCAGGGAACTAAGATCCCACATGCCACATGGAGTAGCCAAAAACTAAAATACAATGAAAAATTAAGTAAAGAAATATGTATATATATATTTTAAAACCACACTATTGCAATTATCCATTGTTCAAAAAATGGCAGCTTAAGAATAACCTTCCAGCAGGGTCTGAAAACAGGGATATTTCCTTTAGAAAAAGCTGTTGTTGGGTTGTCATTCCCAAAATTGTGTCTTCTTGGTTAGCATACGTAATTCTTTTCTCCATGATGTGAAGTGAAGTGAAAGTTGCTCAGTCGTGTCCAACTCTGCAACCCTATGGACTATACAGTCCATGGAATTCTCCAGGCCAGAATACTGGAGTGGGTAGCCTTTCCCTTCTCCAGGGATCTTCCCGACCCAGGAATCGAATCAGGGTCTCCTGCATTACAGGCGGATTCTTTACCAGCTGAGCTACCAGGGAATCCCTCTTTTCTCTATAGCTAGATTTTATATTTCTGCAGGTAATAAATCACTTCTACTTTTACATCCATGATTGTACATAATATAACTTGTTTAAGGATTCTCAAAATCAATTGTGGCACGAATGATCATATCTACCAATTACTGTAACAACTAAATTAACAGACTTTAGATTATTTAAGACCAAAATTATCAAAACAAACCATGAAAATTAATTAGGTTTTTTTCTTTTTTCCCTAAGTAAAACATGAATTGGATGTATCTGTATGTTTTATCGTGCTTTGGTGTAAAAACTTATGAACATAGAGTGTAACCCCAGAAAAAGCAAGGATTCTAAAATAAATTGAAAATAAAATGAAATCAGATAAATAGCTTATATTTTGTTGACTAATCTTTATTCTCAAGTGGAAGAATAATACTTGTTAAGAAACTGCCTACCTGGGCTTACCACAGGATATCTCAAATTTGAGGAATCTTATCTTTGGTGGCCCCGAATTGAAAGTCTTTCTTTAAGATCAAAGCTTTTACTATTAGTGAAAAAAAAATTGCAAAATACAGCAATGTTTTATACTACAGCTTGACGAATCATTGACTAATGCAATTTTTGCCTTTCCTTTACAAAATTGGGCTTCCCTTGTGGCTCAGCTGGTAAAGAATCTGCCTGCAATTCGGGATACCTGTATTCTCCAGTATTCTAGGTTTCCCTGGTGGCTCAGAGGTTAAAGTGTCTGCCTGCAATGCGGGAGGGACACCTGGGTTTGATCCCCGGGTCGGGAAGATCCCCTGGAGAAGGAAGTGGCAACCCACTTCAGTATTCTTGCCTGGAGAATCCCGTGGATGGAGGAGCCTGGTGGGCTACAGTCCACGGGGTCACAAAGAGTTGGACATGACTGAGCGACTTCACTTTCACTTTACTGAATTGGTGACCACTATAATCAAAAATTTATAACAGATAAGGTGGAAAGTTTTTCATGTTAAAACATTGAGATAAACATCTCAAATATTATTTTCACCAACCAGGATTAAAGCATACATCAAGTGAAAAGTGAAATATAATTTTCTAATATTGTACATTTATTCAACATTTTAAAAAATTATTTTAAAAACATATATTATAATTTAATTCAAGTCCATGAAGACTTCACATTTGTACTGTGTCAATGAAAGTCAAGACAGTGGCAGCAATAGTGTAATAAAAATTAATCTAAATTCTGTTTTTCAGAATAATTATTATATGCTTAGGGAAAAAGCAAAGTCAAATATTAAAATGGAGGATTTTTAACTAATTTAGCTAACTAGAATAATAAATGATCCCACACACGGCTAAAATTTTGATAAAGAATGCACTCATCTCTATTGTAAATAATAAAATTGATCTTCTTCTTAGAGAGCACTAAAATATTTGACAATAGAGATTGTATGTCTATTCCATAAGATCACTTAAATGTATCCATCTTCCTCTGACATATAAATAACACAATATAGCATTATTCTTTCTAAAACAAATTGACTATATGAAAGTTCAAAATGTGGGGAAATAATAACATGCCTACAAAAGTAAAGGAGATGCTCTTATGATATGACATTAAATTCTAGATCTGAAGTTGTTCTGGGAATAGTTATTTACACTGCTGGTAAATTTCATATTAGAGGTCCTAGTCTATTGAGTACTTTCCTTCTATTCCCTTCATAAAACATACACACACACACACACACACACACACATTCATAAAACAAACACCTCTAAATACAAAAATCCTGTCCTAGACTTCTAATATCTCTGTGTTTAAAATCCCCACAAACTGCCTCTACCTGTAATAAAATATCTATATATATTCATAGTTATCTAATAATTTATACTATTGTTCTGGTGGCTTTATTTTATTGTAAATTTTATTTTTAAAATATTTTTAAACCAATTTTTTTCAGCAAGGAGAGCTGATATTTTCTGGACAATTTGGATTGTCCAGAAAGTCTGTGTGAGTGGTTTGTAAAATGTTATCTTATTAAATGCAACCATATTTTAATATGAGTTGAACTTAAGTTATTTCAAACATTGTATTTTTCATTTGGCATGTATTTATCTTAATGTTAATATAATGTCATACTACAAAAAAAGTATGCTATTTTATTGGACTATCAAATCCTGTCCTTATTGTGTAAATTTGAATTTATCATTGACCATCACCTATTTTCATCCCCCATCTTTCTCTGCAACTTAACTACTTACAGGGAAATTCACTATCTACGTGGTTTGCCAGTTACAGGAAACTTATTTCCATTCTCTCCACATACATCTCACTGAAGAATTCAGTATCTACATAAGATATGTGGAAAGGTTTTACAAATATGGATACTTATAACATGTATATGTGTGTTTATGTATAATCATAAATTATTTCATTTACTATTTTAAAATATTAACTTCAGAAGTTATTCCCCTGGACATATATTTGTCCTTGCAAATATTTTAAATAATTCAAACTATGTGACAATTTTTGTGATTATTAATTCCTAATAAAGAAAGAGAAGCTCAAGCTATACAAGGAGAAAAAATATCGTGTTGTAATTTGTATTAAAAATACAAGGAATTGTGGTCTTAGTGGACATAGTAACTGTTTTAAAACATTATGTATACATGCCTTGAATAAAGACAATATGTTTGTCAATGTACCTGGTAGATGATTTCACTTGCCTACTTTTTTTTTTCTACTGAGGTAGCAAATGAAAGGAAGAGCTACTGCCCTCTCTCAATATGAATTCTTGCTCTGTGCAAGTAGGCCAATGTTATAAATATATTTTTCTTCCAGACAGCAAAACCTTGTTCTTCTGAGTTGCACAAATTGCTGGTAAAGTAGAGTAAAATGTAGAATCTTCCATGTTGCTTTTGTTTCTACGATTAGCTTTAAATGAATATTTGTCTGATTTTGGAAAAGTCAAATAAATACTAGAAAAATAAGTAAGCTAGAGACAAGTAAATTTTAAAATTTACCCTAGACCTACTCTAAATCTAAGCAAATTAACTTTTTGCAGGTTATTTTGCTTAACATGTTATTCAATGTGAAACAAGAAGTTTCTGAAACTCTCTACACTGTTTCAATTCTAATGCACATAGAAATAGTACTATTGCACATAGAATTTTAAATTTTTCAAATTATGTGTCAGTATTTGAATCAGAATATTTCCTACATACACTGTATTTTTTTAAGGCACCAGAAATTACAGGAAAGTGTTAAAAATCAAGAGAGAAAAAGATGGGGCAAGGGGAAAATAAGGCAAAATTAGGCAGAGCATTGTCCATGGTGACAACCAATCCATCATAGACCTCTGTTTGAAAATCTCCTCAATAGGCCAGAACACAAAGTTTTTGTTTCCATAGACGTTTTTTTTTTTTTTTTTTTTTTTTTTTTTTTGGTGACAAGCAGCTTCCCTGCTAGCCAAATGAGATCTTTACCTCTGTTATTCTGTCACAAACTAGTTTTCTGTCATAGCTGTGTAGCCTCTGAGGCACTCTTTTCTCTTTCGAGCACATTTTGCCAAGGAATGGACATAATGATCTTTTTCTGTCCTCTAACCTTATTTTTGCCATCTGATCAGCTTCATGTCAAAGTATTAATGTCTATTTTCAAAGGAAAAAAGGGGGTGCCTTCCCTCATAGCTCAGTTGGTAAAGAATCCGCCTGCAATGCAGGAGGTCCTGGTTTGATTCCTGGATCAGGAAGATCTGCTGGAAAAGGGATAGGACATCCACTCCAGTATCCTTGGGCTTTCCTTGTGGCTCAGCTGGTAAAGAATCCACCTGCAGTGCAGGAGACCTGGGTTCCATCCTGGGTTGGGAAGATCCCCTGGGGAAGGGAAGAGCTACCAACTCCAGTACTCTGGCCTGGAAAATTCCATGGACTGTATAGACCATAGGGTCAACAAAGAGTCGGACACAACTGAGTGACTCTCACTCAAAGAAAATTTAAGTTTCCCTCATACTATGAGTTGGCTCTGCTGTCCCCAAACTCTTTAGCCAGATATTCTGAATTTTGAATTATATATATATATACATATATATTACATATATGTGTAACATATATATTATATGCATATGATATACACATATAAAATCATTATATATGCATATAATATATCATGTTATCTTAATATATAACATGTTATCAGTTCAGTCACAGTCGTGTCCGACTCTTTGCGACCCCATGAATTGCAGCACGCCAGGCCTCCCTGTTCATCACCATCTCCCGGAGTTCACTCAAACTCATGTCCATCGAGTCCGTGATGTCATCCAGCCATCTCATCCTCGGTCGTCCCTTTCTCCTCCTGCCCTCAATCCCTCCCAGCATCAGAGTCTTCTCCAATGAGTCAACTCTTCGCATGAGGTGGCCAAAGTGCTGGAGTTTCAGGTTTAGCATCATTCCTTCCAAAGAAATCCCAGGGCTGATCTCCTTCAGAATGGACTCGTTGGATCTCCTTGCAGTCCAAGGCACTCTCAAGAGTCTTCTCCAACACCACAGTTCAAAAGCATCAATTCTTCAGCGCTCAGCCTTCTTCACAGTCCAACTCTCACATCCATACATGACCACTGGAAAAACCATAGCCTTGACTAAACGGACCTTAGTCGGTAATGTCTCTGCTTTTGAATATACTGTCTAGGTTGGTCATAACTTTTCTTCCAAGGAGTAAGCGTCTTTTAATTTCATGGCTGCAGTCACCATCTGCAGTCATTTTGGAGCCCCAAAAAATAAAGTCTGACACTGTTTCCCCATCTATTTCCCATGAAGTGATGGGACCGGATGCCATGATCTTCGTTTTCTGAATGGTGAGCTTCAAGCCAACTTTTTCACCCTCCTCTTTCACTTTCATCAAGAGGCTTTTTAGCTCCTCTTCACTTTCTGCCATAAGGGCAGTGTCATCTGCATATCTGAGGTTATTGATATTTCTCCCAGCAGTCTTGATTCCAGCTTGTGTTTCTTCCAGTCCAGCATTTCTCATGATGTACTCTGTATAGAAGTTAAATAAACAGGGTGACAATATACAGCCTTGGTATATTATATATGCATACATTATATATTATATACATTTAACATATATATTTCAAATTAAAATATAATGTTAAACTAAATATGTATTATATATATAAAATATGTATAATTTTTAAATGGTTTTCTAAGGCATTGTATATTTTTTTCTCTGGACTCTGAGACATACTGTCTACTGAAATTTCCCACATGTGTGGTTGACTCATGACTGGGGAGCCAGCTACCTAGAATGGATTACCCAGTGAACATAGATCAAGGCAAGATCTGGCCCAAGTTTCATCTGGAGGGACTTCACTGGGAATTGGTGGTCCTTTTGGACAAAAATATCAAAGTATCCAGGATAGAGATCATTGGCTCATTGTCATTTGTGGTGGGAAGATGATGATAAGTCACCATGGTAGTCATCAAAGCCAAAAATCTATTCTGAGTTGTAAGACTGAATCAAACAAAGACACTCTAACCTCCTGGACAGCGTGATACACGAACCTTGATGACAAACCTAAAATCTGAGTGTAGTACAGTGTAAAGATTTTGGTCTTTGAAGTCAAATGGCTGATTCTAAACTCCACTTTCTTCCCTCTACTTAAAAAAATGATATTTTTTCAGCTTTACTGTGATATAATTGACAAAATTGTAAGATGTCTAAAGTGTACATCATGGTGATTTGATATATGTATACATGAGGCTCCACTTTTTTAACAAGAGGTATTGCCTTTGACAATGTAAACTTGCTCAGTTCTAACATTTTTTATTTATAAAGTAATCACCATGTCATACAGTTGGTGTGAGGACTTAGCCAGACCATCTACAGAAACTGGCTGACACATCACAGCTGCTCATAGACAGAGTTCTCTCCTCTCCTTTCTTAATATCTTAAAGAATTTTCCCAGAGAGGTTTAAAGGAAACTGGAGAATCAGCTATCATTTTCAAAAGATTGCAAAAAGAACTTATTGAAAGACTCCATTCCCTGTTATTTAAATAATGACATAATATGAAAAGAAAATGTTTTAATATGGTAGGGGTGCACACATCAAAGTTGGCATGGAATCATAAGGGAGGGACATATAAACCAGGGTGGTTAGAGCATCCATTGTGAGGCATGGAGTAATCAGAGACAAGTCTGAAGAGGCTGATCATTTGCCTGAGTGAAATTAATTAGTCAGGTTCAAATTTCAGATAGATACTTCTGGTAGCTGAATGGAACATAGGTTGGGGAATGGAAGGCAGAAAGCAGAAGCTGTATAGTTTACTTGAGGAGTAACAAGGATCTGAATGTGAATAGCACCAAAGAGGCAGACAGACAGTAACCCCACAGCTTGGTTTTGCTAGTCCTGTGGGGGAGCCGCAAAATGGAATTGGGAATGCAGATTAAGTTTTGAGGACGAAAGTGAGAGGAAAATTATCACTCAAAGTGGAAAGCATCCACTTAGTTGAGGTGAATTTAGAATTTAAACTTGCCTCATTTAAACTGGGAAATGAGAGCTCAGGACTTAGGAGATCATAGTTCAATAGTTTAAGAGGTACACTATGTGCTAATAATGAATTTAAAAACACAATATTAGAATATTATGCTATTAGGCTATAGATAAAATGTGTATGTATTCTGAATCTAAAAGCAGAGCATGCCTAATAATAGACTTTTTCTTTCTTTCTCATTTGTAAACTGAATTACACAAAAATAATGCAAAGAGCAAATTACATTTAATTACACATTTAGAGACTAGCTTTCATTGAAAAAAGGTTTGCATGAAATCTGGACTGATCTGGAAAATCCAGAATATACATTCACTAACCATAGAAGAAATGACTACTTAAAAAAATATTTTAAAACTTCACTTTAGTCATAAAAATTTTAGTCATTTAATGAAAAATACATGTATATTTTTGGGACTGAGGTAAACTTGGTTATCACCATATCCCTTTGAACTTTGCACTTGGGGAATAACACTGTGACTCAACATGATAATGTATGTTATCTCTTAAGACAAGTTCAGATGCTAATATCACTAGTCAGTCAATTTGTTTCTCTCCATACTTGGTCTGTGCATTAAGGATGAAAGTATTGCTTGTACCACTCAGATACCACTTAGTCCAAAGCAGTTGTGAGTGAATAATACAAAACTTTTGTTCTGCTTCTTTTCTTTCTTGCTTCTTTTGCTTTTCTACCTGTTTTTAAAGAGTAACATGAAAATCTAAACAATTTCATTTTAAACGCTGTAACATAATTGCAGATGACTTGTCCTGCCAGTCTCAATGATTTCATATTTTTAAAATTATATGCTTACCTTGTACCAGTCCTAGATTTCATTAAAATGTTTAAAGAATGGTACTATGATATATCATAGTATTTTCCCACACATTGATTTGGGTTCTGTTATACTAGTCAGGGGCTTCCCTGGAGGCTCAGATAGTAAAGAATCTGCCTGCTGTGTAGAAAATCCAGGTTCAATCGCTGGGTCTGGAAGATCCCCTGGAGAAGGAAATGGCAACACACTCCAGTATTCTTGTCTGGAGAATTCCATGGACAGAGGAGCCTGGCCGGCTACAGTTCATGCAGTTGCAGAGTCTGACATGACTGAGTGAATAACATGTTCACTTCACTTTCATACTCCTTGTTCAGTCTCTCAGTCATGTCGGACTCTTTGTGACCCCATGGACTATACAGCACGCCAGTTTTCCCTATTTTTCACCATCACCCAGAGCTTGCTCAAAATCATGTACTTTGAATCAGGGATGCCATCCAACCATCTCATCCTCTGTCATCCCCTTCTCCTCTTGCCTTCAGTCTTTCCCAGCATCAGGGCCTTTTCCAAGAGTCAGCTCTTCACATCGGGTGGCCAAAATATCAGAGCTTCAGCCTCAGCATCAATCTTTCCAATGAATATTCAAGGTTGATTTCTTTTAGGATTGATTGGTTTGATCTCCTTGCAGTCCAAGGGACTCTCAAGAACCTTCTCCACCACCACAGTTCAAAAGCATCAATTCTTCAGAACTCAGACTTCTTTGAAGTCCAATTTCATACTCAGTTCAGTTCAGTCGCTCAGTCATGTCTGACTCTTTGCGACCCCATGAATTGCAGCACACCAGGCCTCCCTGCCCATCTACAAATCCCGGAGTTCACTCACACTCACGTCCATCGAGTCAGTCATGCCATCCAGCCATCTCATCCTCTGTCGTCCCCTTCTCCTCCTGCCCCAATCCCTCCCACCATCAGGGTCTTTTCCAATGAGTCAATTCTTCACATGAGGTGGCCAAAGTACTGGAGTTTCAGTTTCAGCATCCTTCCTTCCAAAGAAATCCCAAGGCTGATCTCCTTCAGAATGGACTGGTTGGATCTCCTTCCAGTCCAAGGGACTCTCAAGAGTCTCCAACACCACAGTTCAAAAGCATCAATTCTTTGGCGCTCAGCCTTCTTCACAGTCAAACTCTCACATCCATACATGACCACAGGAAAAACCATAGCCTTGACTAGATGGACCTTAGTCGGCAAAGTAATGCCTCTGCTTTTGAATATACTATCTAGGTTGGTCATAACTTCTCTTCCAAGGAGTAAATGTCTTTTAATTTCATGGCTGCAGTCACCATCTGCAGTGATTTTGGAGCCCAAAAAATAAAGTCTGACACTGTTTCCACTGTGTCCCCATCTATTTCCCATGAAGTGATGGGACCGGATGCCATGATCTTCGTTTTCTGAATGTTGAGCTTTAAGCCAACTTTTTCACTCTCCTCTTTCAGTTTCATCAAGAGGCTTTTTAGTTCCTCTTCACTGTCTGCCATAAGGGTGGTGTCATCTGCATATCTGAGATTACTGATATTTCTCCCGGCAATCTTGATTCCAGCTTGTGATTCTTCTAGCCCAGCATTTCTCATGATGTACTCTGCATAGAAGTTAAATAAGCAAGGTGACAATATACAGCCTTGACGTACACCTTTTCCTATTTGGAACCAGTCTGTTGTTCCATGTCCAGTTTTAACTGTTGCTTCCTGACCTGCATACAGATTTCTCAAGAGGCAGGTCAGGTGGTCTGGTATTCCCATCTCTTTCAGAATTTTCCACAGTTTATTGTGATCCACACAGTCAAAGGCTTTAGCATAGTCAATAAAGGAGGAGTAGATGTTTTTCTGGAACTCTCTTGCTTTTTCCATGATCCAGCGGATGTTGGCCATTTGATCTCTGGTTCCTCTGCCTTTTCTAAAACCAGCTTGAACATCAGGGAGTTCACGGTTCACATATTGCTAAAGCCTGGCTTGGAGAATTTTGACATTACTTTACCAGCGTGTGAGATGAGTGCAATTGTGCGGTAGTTTGAGCATTCTTTGGCATTGCCTTTCTTTGGATTGGAATGAAAACTGAACTTTTCCAGTCCTGTGGCCACTGATGAGTTTTCCAAAGTTGCTGGCATATTGAGTGTAGCACTTTCACAGCATCATCTTTCAGGATTTGAAACAGCTCAACTGGAATTCCATCACCTCCACTAGCTTTGTTCATAATGATGCTTTCTAAGGCCCACTTGACTTCACATTCCAGGATGTCTGGCTCTAGATTAGTGATCACACCATCATGATTATCTGGGTTGTGAAGATCTTTTTTGTACAGTTCTTCTGTGTATTCTTGCAATGGCAATCCACTCCAGTACTCTTCCCTGAAGAATCCCATGGAGGAAGGAGCCGCTGGTAGGCTACCATCCATGGGGTCACAAAGAGTCAGACATGACTCTGGTAGACCAGAATAAAACTCAATTTCATATTAGTCAGGCTGAAATACCAAAAACTTGGGCCTCTTGTCTTTTAATTTCAGTAGTTACATAGGAAAACTTACATATGTGCCTAACTTGTATGGCTGACCTGTAAACATATAATTTAAATTGATCAAGATTACATCAACGTGGTTTCATGTAGAAATTCTCAGAAATTTTTGAAGAATATATAGGAAATGATGAAATCACTGGGAAACAATCTTCAAATAAGAAAAACTTCCTATCATAAGAAAGTAAATGCTTAGGATGACGCTATTGCACTAATTTTAATAACATACATTATTGCCATTTTTTAAAATTTATGATTAAGAAACTTAATGTCTCTTTTCCGTGCAATGAGTTCACTCAAACACTTTCAATAGTGATCCTGCATAACAAAATTCATCCTACTGACTTATTTTATTCCAAGTCCCACTGAAAATAAAATTGATCACACAGCTAAGTTATGGACACTATAATTTAGTTGCTCTTTACAGTTATATCTTAAATGTCATCTGCACTGCCTCAAATATAAAGTACAGATAACTCTTTGTTCCTTCTTTGCCTTTGTTTTACTGCTGCCTAAAACTTTCAATTAATCACACACATTTATTTAAAGCTTTTAGGTTTATTACAAAGCAGAAAACCAAAGCACATAACCACAATGACACTAATTCAATGGGTCATTGAATTACTAGATTTGCCAGAGAAGCAGATCTTCAATGAACTACATTTGGCATGTCCTTTTCAAGAGTCTCTCTGAAAAAGGAAACAATATTTGTATGCCATGTTTTTATGATAAGAGGGTATAAAAAAATCTACAGTGACAATGAATTTTTTCACCATACAAGAATTTCAAAGTAGATTGCTTCAGATCACTTCTTTGCATAGTAATTTGTAGGAAAAATTATCTGTAAATTTTCAGAAATGCATCTATAAGGCACACCTCACTTTATTGTGCTTCACGGGTACTGCACATTTTACAAAATGGAGATTTATGGCCACCCTGCATAGGCACCATTTTTCCAACAGCATTTGCTCACTTCGTGTCTTTCTGTCACATTTTGGTAATTCTTGCAATCAAACGTTTTCATTATTGTTATACTTGCTGTGGTGACCTGTGATCAGTGATCTTTGATGTTGCTATTGCAGGTTTTTTTGGTATTTTTTAGCAATAAACTATTTTCTCCTTCTAGTTTATCAAGATATAATTGATACATAGCACAGTGTAAGTTTAAGGTATAGCTATGTTAGTGAATCAGTCATGTCCGACTCTTTGCGACCCCGTGGACTGTAGCCCACCAGGCTCCTCTGTCCATGGGATTTTTGAGGCAAGAATACTGGAGTGGGTTGCCAGTATACAACATAATAATTTGACATATAGGTCATGAAATGGTTACCATAGTAAGTTTAGTGAATATCAATTACCTTATATAGATGCAAAATAAAAGTGAAAGTTGTTCAGTCGTGTCTGAGTGTTTGAGACCCCATGCCAGGCCTGCCAGGCTCCTCTGTCCATGGAATTCTCCAGGCCAGAATACTGGAGTGGATAGCCGTTCCCTTCTTCAGGGCATCTTCCCAACCCAGGGATTGAACCCAGGTCTCCCGCATTTCAGGTGGATTCTTTACCAGCTGAGCCACAAGGGAAGTGGAAATAAAAAACTGTTTTCTTTGTGATGAGAACTCTTTGGATTTACTCTGTTAACACCTTTCACATTTACAGCAGTGCTCATTATATTAATCATGTTGTATTTTACATCCTTAGAACTTATTTATCTTATAAATGGAAGTTTGTATCTTTGACTTCCTTTATCAAATAAAGCTTTTTTTTTTTTTGGTTGCATAGAGTGGCTTTGAGATCTTAGATCCCCAACCAGGGGGATCTGGACTTCCACCCACCCCACCTCTCCTAACCCTGCCCCTGCAGTGGAAGTGCCAATTCCTACCACTGGTATGTGTGCCCAGTCATTAAGTGGTGTCTGACTCTTTGGGACCCCACGAGCCACCTGGGAAACCCCTAACCACTGGACCACCAGGGAATTCCCTAAAGAAGTTTTTGCAAATCAAGGTACATACACTGGTTTCTAGACATAATGCTATTGCACACTTAGACTATCATGTAAACATAACTTTTATATTTACTGGGAAGTGAAAAATATCATGTTACTTGCTTTGTTGCAATGGCCTAGAACAGAAGCAGAAGTATCTCTGAGGTGTGCCTGTATATGGGCTTCCTTGGTGGCTTAGTGATAAAGAATTCTCCTGCAACGCAGGAGACTCAAGTTCAACCCCTGGGCTGGGAAGATCCCCTGGAGAAGGGCATGGAAACCCACTTCAGAATTCTTGCCTGGAGAATTCCATGGACAGAGAACCTGGCAGGCTACAGACGCAAAGAGACCCCTCTTTGAGGTCGCAAAGAGTCAGACACAGCTGAAGCAACTTAGCATGCACGCATGCCTGTATATGTAAAATGAGATAAATAAAATGTATTTGAGAAGCAATTGAGATGAGACATGTTTGGTTGTAGCATCTATAGTCTGATGGATTAGCAGGCTCTCTTTGGCTTTTGGGCTCTCTTTGGGCTTCCCTGGTGGCTCAGATGGTAAAGCATCTGCCTACAATGCAGGAGACCTGGGTTCAATCTCTGGGTTGGGAAGATCCTCTGGAGAAGGAAATGGCAACCCACTCCAGTACTCTTGGCCTGGAAAATTCCATGGATGGAGGAGCATGTTAGGCTACAGTCCATGGGGTTGCAGAGAGTCGGACAAGACTGAGCAACTTCACTTTCACTTTGACTTTTATAGTTACGATGGACAAGGGGTCCCAAAGAACCCTGAGCTTTCAATCTTCAAATCTTGAAAATCTGTTAGAATTGTTATGTTATTGACAGAATAAAGAAGCCATAGAGATGAACTTTAGGGGAAGATGCTATAAGTTTAGTTTGTACTAGATATGCAAATATGAACATCTAACATAGTTTAAAATAATAAGTGTTGTACATTAAATAATGGTTTAAATTTAACAAAACACTTTTATAATTTTCTCATTTGATTGCCACAAATATCCTAGTAGTTAGTAGTCAAGACAGATATTATCATTATCATATTTATTTTGTTAACAAGATTTTAAAATGAAAATTATAGACTTGGGAACAAGATAAAATAATTTGAACCTGTTGTTTTTCACCACTATTTTGATGGGTGGATATTTTGAACCCTAACTGTAACACATTGATACTTGATTCTCTACTTATGTACATAAATATTTTATCCTTAGAGAAAATTGATAAAATTTTATTTTTAAATAGATTTTCTTTTTAGAATAAATCCATTAAACCAGTTTATTTCTGTGATCAAGCTGTTGTACACTATAGTTAAATAATTTTATTTCCATTGTCATTTTTCATTTACTAAAAAATTTGATTGGGGATCATTTATTTGCTTCAGTATTCTTGCCTTGAGAACCCCATGAACAGTAGGAAAAGGAAAATGATAGGATACTGAAAGAGGAAATCCCTAGGTCAGTAGGTGCCCAATATGCTACTGGAGATCAGTGGAGAAATAACTCCAGAAAGAATGAAGGGATGGAGCCAAAGCAGAAACAATACCCAGCTGTGGATGTGACTGGTGATAGAAGCAAGGCTCAATGCTGTAAACAGCAATATTGCATAGGAACCTGGAATGTCAGGTCCATGAATCAAGACAAATTGGAAGTGGTCAAACAAGAGATGGCAAGAGTGAAAGTCGCCATTCTAGTAATCAGCGAACTAAAATGGACTGGAATGGGTGAATTTATCACAGATGATCATTATATCTACTACTGCGAGCAGGAATCTCTCAGAACAAATGGAGTAGCCATCATGGTCAACAAAAGAGTCCAAAATGCAGTACTTGGATGCAATCTCAAAAATGACAGAATGATCTCTGTTCTTTTCCAAGGCAAACCATTCAATATCACGGTAACCCAAGTCTATGCCCCAACCAGTAACACTGAAGAAGCTGAAGTTGAATGGTTTTATGAAGACCTACAAGACCTTTTAGAACTAACACCCCAAAAAGATGCCCTTTTCATTATAGGGGACTGGAATGCAAAAGTAGGAAGTCAAGAAACACCTGGAGTAACAGTCAAATTTGGCCTTGGAATGCAGAATGAAGCCGGGCAAAGGCTAATAGAGTTTTGCCAAGAAAATGCACTGGTCATAGCAAACACCCTCTTCCAACAACACAAGAGAAGACTCTACACATGGACATCACCAGATGGTCAACACCAAAATCAGATTGATGATATTCTTTGCAGCCAAAGTTGGAGAAGCTCTATACACTCAACAAAAACAAGACCGGGAGCTGACTGTGGCTCAGATCATGAACTCCTTATTACCAAATTCAGACTCAAATTGAAGAAAGTAGGGAAAACCACTAGACCATTCAGGTATGACCTAAATCAAATCCCTTATGATTATACAGTGGAAGTGAGAAATAGATTTAAGGGACTAGATCTGATAGATAGAGTGCCTATGGAATGAGGTTCATGACATTGTACAGGAGACAGGGATCAAGACCATCCCCAAGGAAAAGAAATGCAAAAAAGAAAAATGCCTGTCTGGGGAGGCCTTACAAATAGCTGTGAAAAGAAGAGAAGTGAAAAGCAAAGGAGAAAAGGAAAGATATACACATCTGAATGCAGAGTTCCAAAGAATAGCAAGAAGAGATAAGAAAGCCTTCTTCAGTGATCAATGCAAAGAAATAGAGGAAAACAACAGTATGGGAAAGACTAGAGATCTCTTCAGGAAAATGAGAGGAACCAAGGGTACGTTTCATGCAGAGATGGGCTCAATAAAGGACAGAAATGGTATGGACCTAACAGAAACAGAAGATATTAAGAAGAGGTGGCAAGAATACACAGAAGAACTGTACAAAAAAGATCTTCATGACCCAGATAATCACGATGGTGTGATCACTCATCCAGAATCAGTCATCCGGGAATGTGAAGTCAAGTGGGCCTTAGAAAGCATCACTACAAACAAAGCTAGTGGAGGTGATGGAATTCCAGTTGAGCTGTTTCAAATCCTGAAAGATGATGCTGTGAAAGTGTTGCACACAATATGCCAACAAATTTGGAAAACTCATCAGTGGCCACAGGACTGGAAAAGGTCAGTTTTCATTCCAATCCCAAAGAAAGGCAATGCCAAAGAATGCTCAGACTACCACACAATTGCACTCATCTCACATGCTAGTAAAGTAATGCTCAAAATTCTGCAAGATAGGCTTCAGCAATACGTGAATCGTGAACTTCCTGATGTTCAAGCTGGTTTTAGAAAAGGCAGAGGAACCAGAGATCAAATAGCCAACATCCGCTGGATCATGGGAAAAGCAAGAGAGTTCCAGAAAAACATCTATTTCTGCTTTATTGACTATGCCAAAGCCTTTGACTGTGTGGATCACAATAAACTGTGGAAAATTCTGAAAGAGATGGGAATACCAGACCACCTGACCTGCCTCTTGAGAAATCTGTATGCAGGTCAGGAAGCAACAGTTAGAACTGGACATGGAACAATAGACTGGTTCCAAATAGGAAAAGGAGTGTGTCAAGGCTGTATATTGGTACCCTGCTTATTTAACTTCTATGCAGAGTACATCATGAGAAATGCTGCACTGGAAGAAACACAAGCTGGAATCAAGATTGCCAGGAGAAATATCAATAACCTCAGATATGCAGGTGACACCACCGTTATGGCAGAAAATGAAGAGGAACCAAAAAGCCTCTTGATGAAAGTGAAAGAGGAGAGTAAAAAAGTTGGCTTAAAGCTCAACATTGAGAAAACAAAGATCATGGCATCCTGTCCCATCACTTCATGGGAAATAGATGGGGAAACAGTGGAAATAGTGTCAGTCTATTTTTGGGGGCTCCAAAATCACTGCAGATGATGACTGCAGCCATGAAATTAAAAGACACTTACTCCTTGGAAGAAAAGTTATGACCAACCTAGATAGTATATTCAAAAGCAGAGACATTACTTTGCCAACAAAGGTCCATCTAGTCAAGGCTATGGTTTTTCCAGTAGTCATGTATGGATGTGAGAGTTGGACTGTGAAGAAGGCTGAGCACCAAAGAATTGATGCTTTTGAACTGTGGTGTTGGAGAAGACTCTTGAGAGTGCCTTGGACTGCAAGAAGATCCAACCAGTCCATTCTGAAGGAGATCAGCCTTGGGATTTCTTTGGAAGGAATGATGCTAAAGCTGAAACTCCAGCACTTTGGCCACCTCATGCGAATAGTTGACTCACTAGAAAAGACCCTGATGCTGGGAGGGATTGGGGGCAGGAGAAGGGGACGACAGAGGATGAGATGGTTGGATGGCATCACTGACTCTATGGACGTAAATCTGAGTGAACTCCGGGAGTTGGTGACGGACAGGGAGGCCTGGTGTGCTGTGATTCATGGGGTCGCAAAGAATCGGACATGACTGAGCTACTGAACTGAAATGAATTTATTTGCCACGGAAGTTTATGAGAATAATTTGTTTACTAAGTCAATTTTTATCAAAATCAAATTTTTAATGGTTATAATTTCTGATCCCTGAGTTTTGGTCATTATTCCATGAAGATGAATTTTCATCTTGGAATTTTCATCATTATATTGGATCTATAATACTATTATAAGATATTATTCTTCACCTACTTGTAGTTTTTTCATGTGCAGTTAAATCCTTTCCTGATTCTATTTTTTTGTGTCAATTGTTTGTTCACTTATTAGGGAAAATCAAGCTAAAATGGTAACATCAAAATAGGTTGCTTTGGTTGAGTGCTATCTGCATTTAAGTAATACTTACTGCACAATCTGAAATAATACTCACTTTAGAGAGAGAGGAAAAAATAAAATGAACCAGGAAGGGATTTGGAGATCACTAAATTTTAAGTGTTATATGTGAGAATCTCTAGAAACCAATATTTCCTCAACAGATTATATTGTCTACATCATTGCACTTCCTTTATGTTATGAAGTAATGAGTGGAACCTACCTTTTCTAACCAACTGGCATTGGTTCAGAAGTCCTGAGTTGAATGAGGCAAGAAATTATTTCATTGCTATAAGGAATTTCAGCTGAAGAATTTAACATTGAAAAATTGATGGAATCAGATGGAATTTCAAAAGATGCTCATTTGAATTGCTTGCAAAGCAATCTCTCAGTAACTACATTCAAATTTTGATACACCACCATTTAAATCATCTGAGGTCTTAGACTAGTTTCTTCACATCTTCCAATATAATAATTTCATGCCTTTTAAAAAAATGCCTCTAATTTTTTAGCAACATTAATGACTTACTTGTATTTAGCATATGGAGAGATTAGGGCATTAAGATAATTACTGCCTGTGACATCGTGAGAAAATAAAAAAGCTTTACTTAGAAAGACAATAACTTGAAGTTTAAGAGCATAGGTTTTACAGTCAGATGTTTATTCAAGTGCTTTGTTTGCCATATACTGGTAGGAACTCTCTCTTAAGACCCCAATTTCCCCATTAATAAAGATAATCATAGCTCCTACTTCATCGATTCTTACGAGGATTAAGTAAGATAACGTATACACAGCATTCAAGCTAATGCGAGCAGTATATCAGATATTTAATAAATGATATTTAACTGAAAATTACCATAATATATATTCTAAATGTTTTAAAATAGTTTAAGCACTTCTGAGACATTAATTTGGCACTGAATTGTATGTCTTTGATATTATCATAAGCACTGCTTCCTATCAGTATAAACATGGCCTGTAGAATCAAGCCAATGGCACAATAAAATACCACTATCGTACATGTTACTACATATATAATTTTTAAAATATTCTTGAGCAAGGAGACTATGGAGATTTTATGCAGATGATACTTTCTGGTGGAATGGATTTCATTTATTTTTTTTAAATTATTTTTGGCTGAACTGAGTCTTCCACTACGTACGGGCTTTCACTAGTTGCAGCAAGTGGGGGCTGCTCTCCAGTTGTGGGTGGGCTTCTTCTCATTGCAGTGACTTCTCTCATTGCAGAGCACAGACTCTAGGCACACAGGCTTAGGCGCTCCTTGGCATGTGGGATCTTCCCAGACGGACTGAACCGTGTCTCCCGCATTGCAAGGTGGAAGCTCCCTGATTTCATATTTTAACTGTAGTGAGTGATAGCAAATATTTCCTATATTGTATTTTAAATTAATTGATTTTCAAATTATCATTCTAAACTGTATGTAAGATCTTTAAAGTAAACATTTTTGACATTCATTTTTCTAAACTACAGCGTGTGTATTATCTGTACAGGTCTTTAGAAAAATTTTTGCTGTTTTTAAGTGAAATAAATAATTGAACACTGTTACCTAGAGTAAATTTTCAGTTCCACAATATAGTACAGAATATTTCTTAGCCTTTATATACATGGAGAATTATTTTAACATCAAGATAAAATAATTAAGATAACTATGGAAGAAAAAAATTTAAGACTTTACAAGAATCAACCTAATCTTACAGTTTCAATATTAATTCATTGTACTCTTGAAGAATTATAAAAGGATATTAGATTTAAAGCTAATAATAGGAAGCTCTGGGTTTTTAATTATTCCTTGAAATGTAATTAAGTTATTGTGAAAGTCCAATCTTACCTTAGTTGGCAATGAAATAGTATCCATCGCTAATAAGTATATTTTTAAAAAACATTTTTCTCAAGGTGATAGAGAAGAGATACTATAAACGAGGGAAAATAAACTACTGAAATAGATAATTCTATTTGAAACAATAATTTCAAATTATAGGGAAACCTCATTGATATACACAACCCTTGGAAAAACCAATGTGAATTGACAAAAACTATAAACTCTAATAAAAAATGCAGATATATTACTTTCAATTCACATTGTAAATTTAGCTGCTAATAAAAGCACTTCTAAGTAACAGATTTTCATTGCATGCTTTAATAAATAGGTGAGAATCATTTGAAATTAGTTAGACCCATTTGTATCACACAATGTGTTAAAATCTTTAAGAACAGCTTGGTTAAAAGCCTCAAGCAACCTTGTTTACACTATTAGCAAATCTAGCTTCATAGATCATACAAAAGTAAATTTCAGCCTAGCCTAGTTCAAATTATCATAAATTCTGAATTACATTCAGCATTTTAAAGCTGGAAGGGACCTCAGAGATCTCCTAGTAAAGTCTGTAATAATAAGATTTTCTTGGCTGTTCCATCTAAAATACAAGCCGTATGTATAAACAAATTCTAAACATTGTTGACTATTTTCAAAAATGGTACTGACACTGCATTGTTACTTCAATATGGTATATCTTTTCAAACTTATCAGTAATTTCAACATGTTATTCACAGATGTTTTGTCTGGGTGATTTTAAATTATTAGCAGTGTGTTCCATTGTTTCTATTATTTGTCTTAGCTTTTGTTTTCTTGTCCCACTCTGGTCTAGAAAGTTCAGGAGTAACTGTCTTCACCCTAACAGTTTGAATAGACCCATATGCAAATAATATAGCCAACCATTTCAAGTTGTAAGAAAGTCAAAACAGAACTATTACCCTGATCTGAAATCACTAGCGCTGGGAGCCACCATGTGGCTTTCTACACACATGAGAGAAAGCTTATAATTTCACTCCCGTACTCTGTTCTGCTTAGGTGTATTTTATATTGCAAGAAAACCAGGGAAACCTGTACATGCAATATTGTTAAACAATACACTACAATTCCTAAGATAGTTCTTCTTTTCTTGCCAGACTCCCTAACTGTATGAGACTTTTCTGGAACTGACAGGAAGATTATCAAAATTTGCCATCACTTCTAGGAGGAAAAAGTGGGGCTTTTGACCTTCAAGCACCACCCAGTCACCCTGCTTCTCAATATAACCTACTTTATGTATTCAAGCAATAAAGATGTACTGAGCATAAAGTAGGTGCCCAACACATGCTAGGTTGCCAAGAGGAATGCAAAAGAAATGTTGGATACAGTTTCTGACCTCACAGAGTTTTCTGTCTTATGGAGAAAAACACAGTTTTGTGAAGCAGCTAAATTAAAATGTATAATAAGGTGTGTTAATTACTAAAGGAGTGGTATGATTAATTTTACAAGAAAGGGGAGATCAGGGCTTCCTTGGTGGCTAAGTGGTAAAAATCCTAAAGGAAATCAGTCCTGAATATTCATTGGAAGGACTGACACTGAAGTTGAAGTTCCAATACTTTGCCCACCTGAGGTGAAGAACTAACTTACTGGAAAAGACTGGGGAAGATTGAAGGCAGGAGGAGAAGGGGATGACAGAGGATAAGATGGTTGGATGGCATCACCGACTTGATGGACATGAGTCTGAGCAAGCTCCGGGAGATGATGAAGGACAGAGAAGCCTGGCATGCTGCAGTCCATGGGGTCACAAAGAGTCAAATGTGACTGAGTGACTCAACTTAAGTAGTAAAGAATCTGCCTGCCAGTGCAGAAGACATGGGTTTGATCCTTGATTTGGTAAGATCCCACATGCTGCAGGACAACTAAGCCCGTGTGGCACAACTATTGAGCCTGTGCTCTAGAGCCCAGGAGCTGCAACTACTGAAGCGCAAGCACCCTAGAGCCTGAACTCTGCATCAAGAGAAGCCACTGCAATGAAAAACCCACGCACCAAAATGAGAGAGTAGACTCTGCTTGCTGTGACAAGAGAAAAGCCCACCCAGCAATGAAAATCCAGCACAGTCGAAAATAAATCAAATTATTTTTAAAAAATAAAAGAAAGAAAATGGAGGAGAAAGAAAATTACCCAAATCATTAAAGAAAAAAAAAAAGACATTGGCATGGACTCAGCGTCACAAAGAAAAAAAAAAAGACATTGGCATGGACTCAGCGTCACAATGGTGCCTTTAGGAAGATAAATCTAGATCTGGACTTATTAGAATAGGTAGGAATTTCTGTACTGCAGAAATAATATCAGGCCATCCAGATGTAAAGAATTTCTAAATGTACGAAAGACAAGAAAATAATTCTTAAAATGCAGAAATGAATACTGTCTGCTGTTAAATTTAAATTAATTAAATTAAAGATTCACTTTTTCAGTTGTATAAAGTACATTTCATGTGCTAAATAGCCACATATAGTAGTGATTGGAGTACTAGATGGTTTTGCACATGGAGAATATTTCTATCATCCTAGAAAGTTCCATAGGACAGCTTTGTATAATAGTTCATAGCAAGATCAACCTGTAAGAGGTGGAAGGCTCAGGGTGAAAGGAAGCTCAGCGCAAGTCTCAGAGAACTTACTTTGAGGGTCAGTGACCAAAGGCACAAAATGATTGCTATTCCATGTGGTTTCCTAGATAAATGTGAAGATAAATCTCTGATCTTCATTGACCATGAAAAGAAACATGTTCAAGACTTCAAACCTTTTCATAATGAAAGAAAAGAAGAAATATGACAATTAAATGCAATGCATGATCCTAGATTGTATCCTTAATGGGGACAGGAAGGAGGTGAGCTATGGAGGATCTTAATGAGATAATTGATGAATTTTGGACTGTGGATTCATGATGTCTCTAGAGTAGTTTCAAATATTTGAAGGAAAATATGCATAGGTGTATAAATATACAGATGGAAGAGAATGATAAAGTAAATGGGGAAGTTCAGTTCAGTCGCTGCCGTGTCCGACTCTTTGCGAACCCATGAATCACAGCACACCAGGCCTCCCTGTCCATCACCAACTCCCGGAGTTCACTCAGACTCACGTCCATCGAGTCAGTGATGCCATCCAGCCATCTCATCCTCTGTTGTCCCCTTCTCCTCCTGCCCTCAACCTCTCCCAGCATCAGAGTCTTTTCCAATGAGTCAACTCTTCGCATGAGGTGGCCAGAGTACTGGAGTTTCAGCTTCAACATCATTGCCTCCAAAGAAATCCCAGGGCTGATCTCCTTCAGAATGGACTGGTTGGATCTCCTTGCAGTCCAAGGGACTCTCAAGAGTCTTCTCCAACACCACAGTTCAAAAGCATCAATTTTTTGTTGTTCAGCCTTCTTCACAGTCCAACTCTCACATCCATACATGACCACCAGAAAAACCATAGCCTTGACTAGATGGACCTTTGTTGGCAAAGTAATGTCTCTGCTTTTGAATATGCTATCTAGGTTGGTCATAACTTTTCTTCCAAGGAGTAAGCATCTTTTAATTTCATGGCTGCAGTCACCATCTACAGTGATTTTGGAGCCCCCCAAAATAAAGTCTGACACTGTTTCCACTGTTTCCCCATCTATTTCCCATAAAGTGATGGGACCAGATGCCATGATCTTCGTTTTCTGAATGTTGAGCTTTAAGCCAACTTTTTCACTCTCCTCTTTCACTTTCATCAAGAGGCTTTTTAGTTCTTCTTCACTTTCTGCCATAACGGTGGTGTCATCTGCATATCTGAGGTTATTGATATTTCTCCCAGCAATCTTGATTCCAGCTTGTGCTTCTTCCAGCCCAGCGTTTCTCATGATGTACTTTGCATAGAAGTTAAATAAGCAGAGTACATCATGAGGAAACATAAAGGTAATTGGTGAATTTAAGTATAAGTTTCTTGTACTATTTTAGCAACTTTTCAAAATTTTGAAATTATATCAAAGTTAATATTGAAATTTTAGTTAAACCTAAGAGTCATCATATTTCTCTCCAAAAAATTTAATGCTGGGGTATTATCTGATTCAGAGTAATCAAAACAATAGATGTTTTTAAAAAAATAGTTTGTAATCTATCATACCAACTAGGAATTAGAAAAGTGATTTTTCAGACATGAATATCTTTATGCAGGATAACTATACATCTCAGAGTTGAACAATATAGGTTAAACTAATTATAAATATTGACATTCCTGGTGGCTCAGTGGTAAATACCCTATCTGCCAATGCAGGAGATGCAGGTTCGATCCCTGGGTTGGGAAATCCCTTGGAGAAGGAAATGGCTACTTACTCCAGCATTCTTGCCGGGAAAACCCCATGGACAGGGGAGCCTGGCAGGCTACAGTCCATGGGTTCACAAAAGAATCAGACATGACTTAGCGACTAAACAACAGCTGTCTATACTAATGACATAAAGATTATTTCTTTTTTCTGAAATAAAACCAAGAAAAAATATTAAGTTTCATTTTCTGAAAATCCATGAAGCAGTCATAAATTAGACAGCTAATGGAGTATTTTATTTCAAGTCAGAAGATACAAATTCAAATTTAATTTTTACTAACTGTGGGATTTTGAGAGAATCAATTTACCTTCCTAACAGTGTCCTAATCTAAAACAAATCTAGTCACCATATAAACTTCATTAAAGAGGAAAAGTTAGTATGAAAAAGGCCAATCTATTGTCTTACATATAGAAAAGAAAACTTTGTCAAGTGTAATATCTCAGCCATGTAAATATATTTTTTAGCCATCTCTCAAGTCCTAATTAGCTGTTAGGTTAGTGGACCTAAGAAAAGATTCCATCTGAGCTGTGAGATGAAGAATGAGGCATAAGAAATACGTTTCCTAGAGATGGGAAAGAGAGGAGACTTGGAGAGAAACAAACGAAAAAATGTCTGGCTTACAGAATCATTCTACCAATGCCTTACATAAAAGAACCCCAGATATTCTGATATAAAAAGAGCAACAAAAAAATCCTAACATCATTTTTTGCCATGAACTTCCCACCTTTAGGTTTTTAATTCTGATTCTCTGAGATTGATTGGGAGAAACTTTTCAAATAACTTGTTTTAAAGTCATGTAAATGTTATTTTTCTGACTGCAAATGCACCTGAAACCATCCTTAAATGGCCTTTACATAAGAAAAGCCAAATTGTTTCAATGTGAAATCTTTAGGTCACAATAATTATCTTTTCAAAATTCTTAGATGTTTTTCATTGTCTTAGAATATTTACTTGTAGTATCTGAAACTAGATGGATATATTTTTCCTTAGTGGATAATCCTTTATTGTCCTTTTCCCTCACTATTTGGATACTTGACAATTTTTAAATTAGAATTCATTTCTTTTGCAATTCAAAAAGTTTTCAGTGTGAGTTTTCTAGGTCCTCTTTATTGTTTTATCTTCAATTTAGTAAAGTCACTCAAATCTCCTTGTGCCAATTAATCAGTCAAGTTTTCTTCTATCATATCTTTATTTACTGTTTCTGTTTCTTATGTTTTGGTTCCCTGGCAAGAACACTAATTAGTCAGATATAGAAGCTACATTTTAGGTTGTGTTAACTCACGTTCTCTTTCATAATTTTTATCTCTTTAGCCTTTTGTGTACATTCTAGGAGAGCTTCTCAAGCCCATATTCCACATCACTGATTCATATTTCTGTATTATTATTACTATGTTCAATGCTCTCAATACCTTTTAGAATGTGGACCTCAAACTTCCTGTTTTGCATTTTACATTTATTGAAATTCTTTCACTTAAATATACCCCATTTTTATCTCACTCTGTTCTTTATTGCCAGTGGTTCCTGCTTCAATGGGGCTCATTGTTCTCGCATTTTATTGAGTAAAGCCAAAAGTTTCAGAATGTTCTCTTGATTCTTACAAGATATAACTTGTAGAAACATATTCTTTCTCTGAGCCTTCAAGTTGGTAATTCTTTTCCCTTATTCCATGGTATTTCATTGTTGTTGTTACATATTGTTTTGCTTTTTTCTTCTCTTTACAAACTGTCAAATGGGGGCACTTTGTAAACTCTGTTGAGTCTCCTAATATAGAATGGATGAATCACCTTAAATCACAATCTCTAATGAATTGGTGACAACAAAATCTCCTTCTCAGATTCACACCTAGAAAGGAAGTTAATGTGCCAGATTACAATATGATTCTTAGCTCCTAGCAGTCATTCACTCTATTGAACTGAATTAATCAATTGAAGTGGCCACTTCTATTTTTTCTATTCACATCTCACGAGGATGAGATGGTTGGATGGCATCACCGACTCAATGGACATGAGTCTGAGCAAGCTCTGGAGGATGGTGAAGGACAGGGAAGCCTGGTGTGCTGTAGTCCATGGGGTCACAAAGAATCAGACATGACTGAGAAACTGAACAACATCTATTTTACCTCTGGTGTTTTCTTCTGAAATTTTGAGAAAGTGTAATAGACAACAAACTAAAAGTCTATCCATCCACTGTTTCTGAATACGCCTGTCACCATCTGCACACATTTGCAGTGAGCAGTCAGTGGTCCCTCTCTCTACCTTCTGCTCAGCTGTTTCTGAAAGATGTTCTTTCTGAATAGTGAGAAAGGTGGCAACAGGGAAATTGGGAGAGGTCTGAGAGTAGACGTGTAAATACTTCAGAATCAACACCTGGATAGTCTTTTTATGGGTTACTATATACCCTGAATATAGACCCAGGAAACATAAAGAAACTATCAATAAAATGTGTCTTCCTATCACTTTTAAGTATTCCCTTTGTCTTGAGAGAAACCTGAGAATACCATGAAAACTGACCTACTACTGTTAGCAGAAGCGCCTCCCAGATTCTAGTGTTAGGCTCTTTGAGACTTGATTCGATGTTTTGTCTTTTTAGTGTTTTCTAAGTATGTTAAGGTGTAATTGGCCAAAGTTACATATTAGGACTGTTTTAAATAAGTTATTCAAGATGTTCTTTCATTACTAACAGCATCTTAAAGATATTACTTTCAACTGATAAGTATCATTTGCCTAAATAGTATTACCACTATAAACCTTCCAAAACACTCAGTATTTCTGTACACCGCAGGAAATTGTTGCAATTCTTGTTGGCGTTGAAAATTCCACTGACCTCCGTCTTTTGTCTCACTTTTATTTGTCTCACAAAACTAGTAATTTTAAGTAATAATTTTATTCAAATCTATTATTCTTTGAGCCTTTCTATTCATTCATCATTTTTCTATATAGTTATTTATGCAGTAAACACTTATTAACTAGTTACTGAAGGAAAAGAAAGATCAGAGGATGAGATGGCTGGATGACATGACCGATGCCATGGACATGAACTTGGGGAAATGGTGAGGGACAGGGACGCCTGGTATGCTGCAGTCCATGGGGTCGTGAAGAGTCACACACAGCTGGGCGACTGAACAACAACAATGTGGACTAAGCACTTTGACAGACCCTGAAAATATGGATATATAGGTTCTGCGTCCAAGAACTTATGATGGAATCATGAAGACAATGATAAAACAAATCCATATACGATGCTGTAATAAATCTTTCTGAAGGTATCCTTAGCATGAAAAATATCTGAATACTAGTGTCAAGTAGCATCTGATTTTAATATGTTTAAAGTTATTTTTATCAATTACTTAGATTCAAAATTTCATTTTAAACATTGTCCTTGGGACTGAGACTTCTTTGTTTAATTCAAATCATTTTAATCGGCATTTAGTAAATGTCAGCTGTGAGCCAGACACTTCACTTGGCACTGTTTAGAATGCAAAGCTAATTAGGGCAAAATTTAAACCCTTAGTTTCTTAGTCCATTCGGGGTGCTTTAACAAAACACCACAGACTGTGTGGCTTATAAACAACAGAAATTTAGTTCTGGGGGCTGGAAATTCAAGTTCAAGGTGCCAGCATGCTCATGTTTTCTTGAGAATCCTCTTCCTGGTGCTTCTAGCTGTGCCTTCTTACCAGTCCTTACATGGTGGAAGATGCAAAAGATTTCTGTAGTGTCTCTTCTATGAGAACACTAATCATGAAGGCTCCACCCTCCTGACCTCTCAAAGACCCCTGCTCCTAATACCATTACACTAGGCATTAGCATTTCAAGATTTTGGTGGGACACAAATATGCAGACTATAGCAAGCAGGGACTACAGACTGACTATAATTAACTTTCATTAAAGAACACAAATGTATGGCAGAAATGACCACAATATTGTAAAGTAATTAGCCTCCAATTTAAATAAAAAAATTTAATAATAATAATAAAAGAACACAAAGTGTTACAGAGAGATGAAGAGCAGAGTACAACAAGAATGACCCTTCATCAAAGAGTAAAACATTGAGCTAGGCCATATTGAATATGAATATAACTGTTACCATTTATGGAGAACTTTCTATATGCTAGTTACTGTAGCATGTAATGTTTCCTGTACATTATCTCTAATCTTGTAAAATGGGACTGTTTTTAACTTTACATTTTTTGTACCAGTTCAGAGAGC
>NC_091072.1:137240000-137285000 GCF_032405125.1 Capricornis sumatraensis
GGGGGTGGGAAATGCAATTAGAGATCTGGGTGTTTGTCCCTTAAAAAAAAATAAGGTGACAAAGTGGTTAATGTCTTTGCAGGTTGGTGTTGATATCGCGAATCTTACTGCCACAGTCCAAATAGAGTACTAATTACTGCGAATGATGTCACCGTAGGCAGAGGAATAATCCCATCATTTAATTAGTTGAATGATTTAAACAAAGATTTGCATAGATGCACTAATCAGTTGCCATGAATTACTGAGCAGCAGTTGCCAGCGAGGGGTAACAGATCATACAGTTGGAGGGAAAAAAAATCTCATCTCCTTGAACATAATTAATTTAATTGTCCTCATTAGCTGTACCATTTGTTTTGATTTTATTTCTCCCTTTCCCCACACATACTTCTCCCTCCCTTCCTCTTTTCTTCTTCTCAGTGCATTGGTTGAGAGGGAGAGCACATGAAATACACACACACACATGCACACACATACACACACACACATACTGGGGTGTTTTCAGAGTGGCTGGAGCAGAGAGGTAGGGTAGAATAGCAGGAGCAGTGTGAATGGGTGAGGTGCATGTATGTCTGCTTACACGGGCTAGAGAAGCCAACTTAAGAGATCTGCCTGTGTGCAGAACAAATCCACTGAAGGGGTCTGTATTAACCTGCCGTTTGTGACTTTCGGTATTTTTCAGGTTAGTTCTGCGTTTTGTTGCCTTTCAAAGGGAGAAGAAAGCAAACTCCAAGCTATTTATTTTCTTATGAGTCTTTTATAAAAGAGAAGGGATAAAAATAAGTTATCAATGTTGAGACATTATTCTCTATGAAGGGAAGCATAATTTAGCCTGAATATTTACGGGGTGGGGGATGCATTGATAGTTTTTCAAGCTAGAACTAGATTAAAACTGATGGTGCTGAGAAGAAAAAAAAAGTTTTGTGGAGTTCAACTATTGAGTCTTTCTTGGCCCTTAAAACATTTCAGCCAGTGTCATTCAAATCTGGGCTATTTTTAAGCTTGACCTTTGACAGGGCTTTTTAAAATCTGGTGGGGATGCTATGATAGCTGCCAAAAAAAAAAAAAAAAGGATGACTTTGAAATTGGAAAACTTAGAAAAATATATAAGATATTTTAAAGCTGGCATGCAAAGTAAAGTTAAGAGAAGAGGAGGCTGGGGAAGAAGGGGACCTTTTTCAAGGAGAAAAAGAAATCTTTCCAGGCCTCTAAAACCAGTCTATGAAGACCAAGCAGTGATGCTGAAGACACTTTTTTGACCAAGTTAGTCTAAAATCAAGTTTCTAGGTGCTCTTGGGTGTTTTTCATTCTACCGTGTGAGTTTTAAATTGTGAGGAATTCAAATAATTGCAGGAAGTGTTCCGTGAGGGTGGAAAGGGGTTCAGTATCAGTTAAGGCGGAACAAGTTCACAGTTTGGTTCTTGGGCCACAGGAAGAGAGGGGAGCGTGGCATCTCTGGACCCGGCTTGTGTGGCAGACCTGCCCCGCGGAGCAGCGACTTTGGAGCGACTTTCATGAACAGAAGTCAGAGAACCAGGCGACTGCAGCCACCCCCAGACGTTTCTCCAAGGGGAGGGTTGCGCGCTCTCCCAGTGTATTCTGCTAGCAGTTTGATTCCCTGGCTTTTATTTTAATTTCCATAATTGGCAGCTTCAGAACTGGCTTTGGAAGACAGTTTGCTTTCAACGTGGCCACCTATTCCAAAAATGCCCCGGTTATTTTAGGATCCCTACCCTTTGCCTCCGGAGCTCTGTCGCAGGACTTCTTTTGGACGGGACCAGGAGGTAGGGTCTGTCCTCCTCCCCACAACCCCTCCAAGTCGACTCCAGCCGAGGTCACATTCTGTGCGCCCCGGGAGGAGGTGTTGGGGGGGGGGTGGGTCGTCCTCAGCGTTGGCGAGCAGCATATGCGTGGGGTGATGCTGACTGCAACTCGCAGGCTTGTAAATTTTCACCCTGGGAAATTAGCAACAAAGCCCGATCTGTCTTGTGGCTGCTTTGCACTTTCCGAGGGCGGCTGTTACTTGACTGAGCTGCAGAACAGGCACCCGAGAGCGAGCGAGGGAGCCAGCGAGAGAGGGAGGGAGAGAAGGAAAGGGAGAGAAGAGGGGAGGGGTGGGGGCGAGAGGTAAATAGTCTTAAATCGGAAGGGAGCTGCTTCTCTGTGGTCTTGACAAGCGCTGCCTGGGCTCCGCCGGCTCAGTAATAACTGAGTGACCTTTTCCTGGGCTGTATTAGGTCTGGCTGGGAAGGGATTGCATTTTGCAGCTGAGAGCCGGGGCTGCTTCAGCTCGGCTCCTCGCGTGCTGCCGGGGTAAGTTGTGTTGAGCCAGGACAGAAAGAGAGAGACAGCTTCGGACTGCAGTTGCCTAAAAGGAGGACACCTGTGGCTCAGATGCGGTCAACACCATTGCTCGGCGGATCCTGGAGGACCTCATTATTTTAAACTTAAAAAAAAAAAAAGATTCCTCCCTCCCCCTCCTTTTTTTTTTTTTTTTTCAAACAATGCTTCTTTTTGACCTTTCCCAAGGAGAAGAGCTACAAAGCAGCCACTGTGCTTTCTGAACGGCCTCCCCCTGTATCGCTTAATTGAGAAGGTAAGTGCAGCAACTGGATGCACACGCGGCGGCTTATTTGTGGTTGTGTGTGTGTGTCTGCGGGTGCGCGCGTGCGTGTGCGGATGTGGTTTTTTTTTTTTTTTTTTTTCTTCCCCAGCCTCTCCTAATGAGGCATAAACTGGAGCTGCAGCCCGGCTCCGCACTGCAACTTTCACTCGGGCTGCAGCTCTGCTGAGACGGTTTTGTTTAAATCATGTGAGGCTTCATTATTTTTATGATGAGACATGAAATAGATGCGGGCGGAAGATGGGGCTGGAAGGCGGGGAGAGCCGAGCGGCTGCGGCGCGGAACGTCTCAACTACGACTCGAGTGGATAATAGTCAAAGTTCCCGAGCAACTGCGGCATTTACACCCCCAACCCCAGTCCCCCGACACCCGGGGAGACAGAGGCTGGGAGAGTTTGAGAGGAGATGCTTGCCCTGGCCCGGCCCGTAGGAAGGGAATTCAGTCTTAGGTGGGTTCCTGATACCCCCCGCCCTTTGACCTTAGTTTCTGAAATTCATCACCTCCCTCCCCCATGAATTGAAATGACCATCTTTGGGTTCCTGAGGCCACTTCTGCCTCCAGTCCACTGTACCACTGTAACAAAAATACTGTTCCTACCAGATGGAAAAGTGAATGTCTGGGGGGAGGGGGGGAGTGGTGTAGGGGGAGGTTGGGAAGAAGTGTCGAGAAGAGAGGGGATCCTTGGAGCAAGGTGCCCCTGTCCTAATCGATGGAAATTCAAACTGCTGCGGCACATTTTATTTTACGGGGGCTACCCAGATTGCTGTTATGAAATACAAGTCAGATTTATGATCTTTTTCATATTGAACATGATATGCTATGCTAACGCTGCATGTGACAGTTTAATCAAATCCATTTGTTACCACGAAGCTAAAAGGGGCCGCTGGGATTTGGGATTACGGGCAGAGTTAGGGAAGCTTGTGGCTTTGTCATTCGCCATCATTTTGTACGCCGCCACCCGGCGAGGGGCTCCGGGTGTGCACCGCATCTAGTCTGGCCGCCCTCATCCCTTCCCCCACCCCCACACGCCCGCCGCCCGCTCCGACCCGCTCCCAAAGTGGGCTTCACAATAGTCGGTCCTCGGCGGGTGTAGGCTGCGCACCGGGTCCGCACTTGAGCTAAATCCGAGGGAAACCCCCTTCCACTTCTACCTCTGGGCTGGGTGCTCCATGCGAAGCTGCGGCAACTCAGGCACGCCTCAGTCAACTCATGCAGAAAAAGGAGAAAAGTTTTGGTAAGGTTACAATCTATCATAGATGCACTTTGCCGGCGCTCGGCACTCTCTGCTGCTCCAAAGCCTTCTTGCCCTTCCGCGGCTTTTGTGTCTCTTGGAAAAGATCTGAAATATTATTGTTTGTAACTGCTTTGAAAGACGGCTGCTTAAACCAATTAATCTTGCTAGGTGCAACAAATAACTGCTACATTCTTTGCAAAGCATCCTTGTGTGGCGGCAGAGACACTACCACAAAAGGCTGGAACATAAACTCCTCAAGGGATTCTTTGTTAGAGTGTATGTATGTTTCTTATTTTTTTTTTTTTTATTTTGCATGTGAGCTGCATCAAAATTGAACCCAGTCTTGCAAATCTCTTGTTGGCCTTTGCCAAGCACTAGCACTTTGCTGCCATGGTAACTGTAATTAAACTGATAAGAGTGGAAAAATGTCAGTATCTCTGAGCCTTGCAGCTGCATTGGAGAAAAAGGGAATCAAATTGGTTCCCAGCTCCATTGCTCAAAAAGGGGAGGGGGGTGGTGGTGGAAGGATGGGGAGGGGAGGGTTGGGAGTTGAAGGGGCAGAACAGAGTTAAGCAGCTCCAGCTCCTGAGATCTGGGGACATCTATTTGCATTGTTGTCCCTTAGGGGGTTACAGCCTGTAGGGACGCTCTGGGCCAGTGAACAGAGAGAAACAAGCTTTTAGGCCCAATCCAGTTCTCCAATCGGGGCCGGAGCTGGGGAGAGGATGAAGATGGGCAGGAGGAGAGAAAATCTTTTGTTTGGTACCTCTTGGCAATCGAATGGCCGGTGTTGGCCAAATTCTTTTAATCTGTGTCACTGCTCCCAGCTGCAGAACCTGCATTCCCATTTTCGAATCTTCCTGAGGCACCTTAATGCTGCCAACCCCCTTTAATGGATTCCCCCTTCCCGCTCCTTTTCCCAAATTGATCTCTGTGCATCTTCCGACGGGGACAAAATGTTTTCCACTCACTGCGGTGTAGTCAGTCCAAAAATATAGAAGACTGGGTCTAAGTGCTGCAGATCTTTTATTATGATTTTTTTTTTAACCCCAGCGTGTTGTGGAGTTGTGGTTACTTTGTTGTGTTAACTACTGAAGCTGAGACTGCGCGGATGAATGGCACAGAACAAGGGGACATAATGGAGTTAATCAAGCGTTAGGCTGCCTCACAATGCAATCCAGGCAATTAAAAGCTCACCAGAGTTTAAATGAAATGGTTCTACTTATTTCTGCACACCACACTGCACAGGCTATTATTTATGTCTTTTTTAAAAATTATGATTTCCCTTAAACTGTCAAATAACTCAGAATGGCAAGGTCTCAGAGGCAATAAGAATTTCTCTCAGAACAATTTACATGCCAATCTAAAACTAGTTATGGGTCCTGATGTGCTATAAGCAACTTGCAAAATGTTTCTCAGCTCTGAACACATAACTCTTAGCCAGACGCGTTCTGCCGGATGCTGAAGGGAAGCTGCCGGCTGGTTTATACCTGCTTGGTACAGGGTAACGTGGTGACTGCAAAATAGTCGTTTTTTTCCACAACTGTTAACTTGCAGAGTATCGAAAATGATTTCCTTTTCAAGAGTAACGTGATGTTGTTTTCGACACGAAGGTACCAGGATGGAGTGTAAAAATCTCAAAAACTCCTTCTATGCCCAAGGCCAAACAGAATTCTGTAAGAGTTTCAAATATTAATTGGCCTCTGAGTGCTAAATTAAAATGTCAGCCCAACAAAAACATTTTGTGAGGACAAGGAGGGTGGTGTTGCTTGTGCCAAATGTTGATATCTCCTGTCTTGTTCGCAAAGCATCGTGAATAAAGATAGTTGACCTTCCACGCTTGGTGATGAGAACACAGCTCAGAGAAACAGAGCTTAGCTACAACTAAGAAGGATTTGGATCAAAACAATTTCAGCTTGATAATATGAAAAAAAAAATAGCCTTATAAATTGGGTAATTAGACTAGCTGCTTTAAACATACCTCTCGGTGTTCTCAATCATGAAATCCAGGCTGCCATTTAGTATATCACAGTTTTTCCTTCCCCCAGGAAGACGGTTAAGAGGCACTTAGGTATGTTCTGTACTGTAATTAATGGGATTCATTCCTTGTGGAACCTTGCGAGAAGACGGTTAACTAGTTGTGATCAAAGAAACTTCATTTGTTAGAAGTTCTAGAGAGTGAGATTTAGCAGCACTATCAAGGGTTATGATTAATCTACACTAGACCCCGAGCTCCGTCAAAGACAGGAATAGAAAGCTGGCTATAGGAATACCACCTGCTCCTCTGTACAAATCCAGCTACTAATCTGCAGATCCGAGGACCACGGCTGTGCATCCCATGCAGAAAAAGCAGCTACTCTGATGCCTAGCTGCTGGTCCCTGCTCCATCACTCAACCAGAGAAGCTATTTTCTAATGGAAATTCAACATCATAATGCTATTATGTGAAATGCATGTATCATTTATAGTTAGAAAAGTTGTTCTGCTGTGAGGGTATGGTGTCTTGTTGTCTCTTAGTGTGATTAAAAAAGAAAAAGATAGTGAAGATAATAAAGGTAAAGGCTTTATCATCAGGCATCAGAGGAAACCGAGAAAGGTTTAGCTGTTTGGGAGCAGGGAACACACCGATAATGCTCTAGATTAAGGCTTGGTATTTCTTTCTTGATACTGTTTCAATTGCAGACACATTTAGTGTTTGTGTCCTTCTGTGTCCAAGTTTAAAACTTTCTGACTAACAGAGGAGGCATAATATAGCAGTGGTATCTCTGGATTGTAAGAAGGCCATCAAGTTTGGGCTGAACTGTCATTCCGCTTTGAGCCAGTCCCTGAACCTCTCACACTATCATAATTTGTAAAATAAAAGAAATTGGAATCAGTAGTTTAGAGTACTTAAAATGCGTTGATACGTATGCAACTGTGAATAATTTGTTCAGCTTTTTGAAAAACTGAGTGTTTGACATTTAGGAAAGAAGAAACTAGAAGGCAAATATCCCTTCACTGGAAAAAAAAATTCAATCAAGTTGTATTAACCAGAGAATTCAATTCATCTCCTTATTTATGATATGGAAATATGTCTCTAAAATGTATAAATGTCCCTGTGTCTAGTCTAGCATGTGTGTAGTGTGTAATATATGTATATAATATATATTTGCCTGTGGATGTTTGTGTAACTTTATATATATTGAAACTTTGTCTTCTGTTGTTTTTTCTTTGCTTTATAAAATAAGTGCATGTTTATGATAATAAATTACTTAATCCTATAGTTTAATTTTATATAAAAGTATATAGCCTATAGTTAGATGATCTGCCACTAAGAGATGCATAGACCAATGCTTGTGAGTGTCAATGCATTTTGAAAATTTTTAACATAATGAATGCTTGGAAATATCAAGGACATAGAGGGAAGTATTTGGATGTAAATAAGTATTATAGGATTGGTGAACTTTTTGGGTGACTGTACTTAGGCTTAAGTATAAACATCTCTACTGCTAAGTGAGGTTAGTGTATCCCATAAAAATGAACTTTCCTTCCACCAACTCATCCTTGACTGCTACAGTGTGTACACAGATTAGTCTCTTAAATAGCTTTTTTCTAGATTGTTAACCATTGACTCCTATTTTCTCCTGAAAGGAACTTCCCTATGTAGAAAACTGTACCAATAGAAAATTATTTACTATTAGTTCATGTAGATGATATCATCTTACCAGGTATAAGATGAGTTGATTGTTTTTGCTACTTTATAGGTATAACTTCATGAATGATTTAACAAAGACACTTAACAAAGTTTGAACCTCTTTCTTTTCAAAATTTATTTCAATTTCTGTATATTCATATGTTAGCCACTCAGTCATATGTTAGTCATTCAGCCAGGCTCCACTGACCATGGGATTCTCCAGGCAAGAGTACTGGAATGGGTAGCCATTCTGTTCTCCAGGGGATCTTCCCAACCCAGGGATCGAACCCAGGTCTCCTACATTATAGGCATTTATTTTGCCATCTGAGCCACCGGGGAAGCCGAAAGTCTAACACTCCTTGAAAATGGCAATCAGAAATGTTTAACTTAATGGAGGTCTTCGGACACCTCTTCATTTTTGGAGTCTCAGCTCTCTTTTTTGTTCTTGTCTTCCTTCAGGTATACAAATGCTCTCAGTCCAGCCAGACACCAAGCCGAAAGGTTGTGCTGGCTGCAACCGAAAGATCAAGGACCGGTATCTGCTAAAGGCATTGGACAAATACTGGCATGAGGACTGCCTGAAGTGTGCCTGCTGTGACTGCCGTTTGGGAGAAGTGGGTTCTACCCTGTACACAAAAGCTAACCTTATCCTTTGTCGCAGAGACTATCTGAGGTAGGAATTCGCCTTGCACACCAGTGATCACTGGATTCCTTTTAAAATACTTCTGTAAGTGTACTTGTGCGTTTTGTGTCTTTCCTGCCAGCTTCTATTCCTGAAAGATGTCCACCTGGCAGCCTTCAGCGCACTATGTCTGTGGCACAAACGAGGGCTTGAGTCATGGTCAGGAAAACACAGTATCTCAAAGTCTTTCTGTTTGCCTTGCCTGATGCTCCTACCTGGGGATAAGTGAACCAACCTCCAGTTCATGTCAAGGTGTTCGGTATGAATCAGCATACAAGTTTTCTTAGCAGGAAAGTGACAGGGTCGGGCTGAGCATAGCACAAAGTGATTCCGTGATTTTTCTGTTTCAGATTTGTCAGAGAAAGTTGGTTTGAAACTCTTATCTGGTATTTATTAGAAGGATCTTTAGTAGAATGTTGAAAACTTCCTTCAAGTGTAAATATACCTCCCCCTGCTCGCAAACCCCAGGGCGTTCCAAGTGATCTTCGCAAAGATAGCATTTGAATGTTCGTCTGCCTCAAGACTTGCAGTAGCTTTATGGAAAACAACAAAGTAAAGACCTCCATCATTATAGGGAAATGATAGCCACTCTCCAACCTATAAACATCTGAACAGTTTCAGGACAACGCAGCTGTTCTTGCTTCTGAAGCTATGAAGCAGGTTAATCTTCTAGCATTTAGTACTCTACACATGGACTTATGTTTAAGAAAAATTATTTTGCTTTTCAGGGGACTTTGTGACTTCATTCAGCTGCAAATTACTTATATTAATAAAGTAGGATCTATCAAATTAGAGAAATGATATATGGCATCATTTGGGTTTTCATATTTGATACACTTAATCACTTTTTCTAGTCTGACATTAAGTGATTTATTTTGAATTTTTTTCTCTTATGACACAAAATTTATCAATCAGCAGTAACTCCTTGGTCATTCGGGAGGTGTTTTCTAGGGAATTTGGTGCTGCTTCATATATAATTCAGTTATTTTCAGTCCAATTCAGTTTCTATATAGAAGAACATATTGTTTGATGAATGGTCGTTACAAGAGGGTGAGCCTGGTACTGTTTATTAGATTCTACTCTCTCCCCTCTTAGGACTGCTTCATCTGACAGCCCCCTGACTAATTATGACCACTTGCTGCCACTTCTCTGTGTCCCAAGGGCACAAAATACATGTAAGGTCCCAGCCATGGAAATAGGAAGTGGCTTTAGGGAAGGAGTTCTCTAACTACTGCAACTAATCATTAGAATTAAGCTATTCCATGAATTCTTGTAGACTCTGCAGTCTTGGAACTTTCCTCTTGCAAATAAAAAATTCTCTTCTGCTCTTTGTGAATTAGAGCCTGATTTCTGCACAGAGTGTATTTGCTTTTAGCGACTTGACATTGCTTCCTAGTTTTGCTTTATCTTGCTTTCCAATAGCCACAAGCTTTTGGACTCTGTCTTTGACTTTTGTTTACCACTGCAGAATCTCCAGTGGATTCGTGTAAAAACACTTTCGAAAACAAGGACTTTATATAGTCTAGGCAAGATTAAAGTGTTCTAATATGCAATAAAGACAAAAATTGAGTCAAATTTAGAGTCTTTTGAAATCTCTGGCTATTTTTAACTCAAAAATACAAATTTGCCAATGAAATACCTGTGTCCTGAGTGAAACTCTTTTGCGGTTGTCAACAAAGTCGAGAGCAGAGAAAGTAATCTTGTATTGTCTTCGTCTTCCTTATGGTAGTAAAAATAAGTTGTTCAACTGATATTTGATAGTCTCAAGTAAGTGTATTGTTGAAGGGAATTTATCAAAATAGTTTTTAATCTCAGAAATCTTTATCTCTAAAAGAGTCTATTTGCTGCTTTGTGTGATACAACTTTTAGTTGATTTCTGATAAGCTCAAACTTTTAATCTTTACTTTTTTTTCTTTAATCTTAACTCTTTCAAATTTAAACCCTGGTCCAGATTGCCAATATATTCATTTCTCAGAGTGCAATTTCCTCTCAAATTGGTCATTACCGCATTAATGGCCAGTTGTTATGTTAACAGCCTAAGGGTTGTTAACATTTCAAACTAAGTTGTTAACAACAAGCTTATCCCTTATTTAAACCGAAGGTTTTGTTGTATATAACATGGCTTCTTTGGCAAGAAGTAGTTCGTCAACACTTAAAAACTGCAGAAGTGAAATGGGTAAATGGCATGGGTGTAAAACGCCGTGTTACGTGTTATAGATTATGCCGCAGATGTGGTATTAGTTTTATGTGGAAAGTGCATAGCACAATGAAATTCTGTCTGTTTAAAAGCATACGTCTCTGATTGGCAAATTAAAATAATCTGATTCTGTATGTCAAATAGATGAAGACGTTCAAGCAGATTTTATGTACAAATTAATTTCTTTGAATCTGTATAAACAGGCGTTCAAAATGCTTATGCCTGCTGTGTGAGAGACATGATTTTAAGTTAGACAAAAATTAACTAAGGGAAAAAGGGAAGTGCACCTCAAATTGTTACTATCTATTTATTAATTACGTAAAATCTGCAATATGATCTGTGGACAAGTAATATTCTATGGCTGTTTTCCCGAGCTTTGAAAATAACTCTTCTCATTTCCTTCTGTGTTCAGCACATTGCTTTCTTGTATTTTGCACAACCACTGCTTAACCATTTAAATCCTATTAAAAAGTAGTTTAGATTGATTTTTGGATATTATGTGATATCTTTGAGGTACAAACGAGCCATACATACTTTACAGGTTTGTATTTCTCGGTCTAACTTTCCAGGCATCTAAGTAAGAATGTGGGAAAGGATAAAGAAAAAAGTAGCTTACCTGCACCAGTAAATTATAGATTATAGATATTATCTTGGGCCAGATAATTTTTCACATCTACAGAAGAGTGAAATACTTTTCGCCAAGTTTATTTAACTTCCTAGTTAACTTCTCCTTCCAAAAGAGAACACAAAAAGCACTTTTATTGCTGAACAGTGAATCTTGAAGTTCTTAGGTTTTATTAATATTTTGCCTTATTCTGAGTAGAGGTGGTGATGACAGGTTTTTACAAGTTCTTTATATGATAAATATAAGAATTTAAATCATAAGATATTTTAATTAGGGTGTTGGAAACTGTTATTGCAGTAATTTTTTCTTATTTGAGGCACATTTAGCTATATTTAAGAAAAAGAAAACATTTTTACAGTTTATTACTAAGTTTCAAATCTTGACAGTTCCTTTACCATAACAGGGCTGATATAGTATTTTTTATTTTTTCTGTAGAATGTAAGATAAACGTGTCTGATGAGAGGGAATTTGTCAGTTTGTAAAGGATTGGTCGCCATCCTCAGAAACTAATTAGAAATAGGAACAGAAACATTGACATTTTAAAAATTCCTCTATTAACGCTTTGTGATTTAAACTATGAAGTCAATCTGCCCACTGATATTTATATGCCAAGACCTAACAATGTATCTGGTAAAAATATATCCAGTACAGTTAGTTTTTTTTTTTTTTGTTTATGATAAAGTAGACATGGAAGCATTTTTGTGCCTTGAACTAAAGAATGCATAAAGTAAATTAGCAATTACTGTGTAAAACTAGCCAAGGTTTAGTAATGATGTTTACAGGACTATAGTTACTACTAAACTATCTTTCATTCTGATTTGTTTGGTAAGTATGAATAAAGTAGTTAATATATCATCAGTTTTAGAATTAAGATTTTATATCAAATTTCATGAAGTCACAACCACAAGATAAACCATAGTACTTTACTTCTCAACTTGGAGGCAGTGTAGAATATTAGCACTTACACTTAAGCTTTTGGGCCATTTTTGCCAGTTTTTAAATTTAAGCCTGCGTTTTCTTGCTTGTGGTGTATTTTAAGCATCAAGGTGATGAAGACTGTATCTTGCGTCTCTGTGAATGATGTTTTACCAGAGAATGTACTCAAAGCTATAGGGAAAGCTACATATAGCTTTTTCTACACAAGAAACAGAAAACATCTTGTATAAAAGATAATGCAGTTTGCTATTTTTATACATGAAGATGATTTGTTTAAAATGAAAGTACTGGGAGAAAGTGATGCTTCATGCTCCACCACAGCTACCAGTTAACAAAAAGGATTTGGAACTGTGATGCTGATTGCCTATTTTAGTGCTTCAATGTAATAATATGATTTTTACAATAGAAAATTAAAATTAAATGCTACATAGAACATTAGCCTAGCTATAACTTTATTTCACACTGATCAAAACTGGAGCTTCTAAATAAATTTTTATGAGATTAAATTTATGTTAGTAGATAATTATGGCCTTAAAAGTAAATATGAATATATTATTAATATTATTTTATCTGACAGTTCACTGCACAGATTCTTTTTTAATGCTAACTGACATTCATTCTGTTTTTCCTGCTTTGTTCTCTTTTTAGATATTAGGCAGTTGGAGAGCAGTACATTATTATTATTTGAAATATAACTTTTTATTGTTTTAAATTCCAAAAAAACTAATCTTATATATGGAATGACGCTCCTCCCAAATAATTTTTTTTTCATTTGAGCTTTCTTAACATTTTATTATGGTCATAACTTTATCATATTTAAATGTCTAAGCTAATCTTTGTATTTTGAGATATTTTGCTAAGTGTTAATAACTTAGATTCTAGACTCTAGGGTCTTTTAAAAATACTGCTATATTTTCTGCAAATTATCTTGCTTTATTTACAGCTTTATAAAATATTATAATTTTAAGTTTATTTTTCTGTTTATTATAAAAAAGCATTATTGCATTCTATTTCAAACATTTTATAGTATATATCTATCATTCATGGACCAGCACAAATCAAGAGGGATAATTTTGTGTAATACTTTGGGAGAACACCCCTTGCTTTAGAGAAAAATTGGTAGACCCACACTAGAATTCCTGAGCAACAATCTCTCTGCAACAATCTCTGTTAAAAATATCCCATCTACATAGAGAATTTCTTATTTATAAATTTATCTGTCCTTAATTCTGTAATATACTCATTTTCAGGGAATGAGTACTTAATTATTCTAGTTTTGGGCCTTTTGCTTTGTTTTATAGACTTGAGATATTGTCACTGAAAATAACCTCCACTAAGAATATTAAAAATAAAATACTTCACACTGTTTCTATGTCTTTACTGTTTTTTATCTTTTCATAAAGCGTGGAATACTCCAATCAGGATAGTTTTTAAACATAAAATGGATGTTAGACATACCTGACTTAGCAGAAAAATATTCTGTTTCTACAAGTATATTTAGGATTAAATACACATGGAAGAACTACATTTGAGAATTGCTAAAATTGCTTATTTTGCACTTTATAAATACATAGAACTCTGGGAAAGAATCTCTTATTTTTGGTTGCTCTTAAAGTGTATCAAAGTAAGGCAGCACTTCATTTATAAGCTCACCATTAACTTCCATTAAGTGACTAATAGTAAATGTTAATGCTGTTTTGACTGTATAAACATAATTTATTAAGGAATCAGTTTAAAATATGCTGAAAGTAATAATTTTGTAAATGGTTTTGATGAATATATGCATTGTAGAAATGCCTTATGTAGTTCAGTTTTCTGCCTCACATAAAAATTATGTAGCTTTAAAGAAGAATTGCACCAACCTAAACGACCACTGTATTTTTTTTTTTCATTATATTGTGAGTCATTGAAATCTTATTTTACCATTTGGTTTGAAAACATTTACCAGTTCCTATGAGAATGACTTTTATCATTCAAAATTATACATTGTAACCTCATCCTATCTTCCAAAAATAAACGTTTCTCACTTTTATCCATAAATGTTAAAATATGTAGATTGTAAATGTAGGACAAGATCTTGAAAACAAGGAAAGTAAAAATAAAAATAGCAGTACTCTCTCAATCAACCAGATAGCTTTTAAAACAGAATTCATGTTAGCCACATTTCTTTAAAAAGGCATTTTTCTCCTTTTTAATTTTTTAATCAGCTTATATAAGCAATTATTCCTCCTGATTCACAGCATTTCCCTTTGGCAGCACCTAAAGAGATGTAGGGTACGTATGCACGCTGCACATACAGATGTTAGAATCTATACAACCACCGACTTTGGTCATACTTGACTTTTACCAGATCACTATACTTTGGCAGGCTTTGAAACTTGTAAAATTCAGATACTTGATGCCAGCTAATTCCTTAGTATTGTAAACCGTAGCTCTGACTTATTCCTACAGAGTGTTCACCATTCTAAGAGGAAAGACAAGTTTTATAGTACTGCAGAAGGCCTAACTTTATTCCATTGTGATTTTTATCACCCAATTCTGTTTGTCTCAGCTCCAGTGGAGTTTGATACTGTCTGCTTCATTTCCGTCTCTACCATCGTAACATACTTGTTTTGATGATTAACCGTATGTTCCCCTTCTCGAGGGTATTTATAAGAAATTTATTTTGAAGTAGAAGTTCCATTGTGAAGCAAGAAATGTGACATTTAGTTTTGTTTCTTACTTTAAAGCGATTTCTTTTGCTTATTGAGGTTTTTTCCCCCTTATTATCCATGTAAATGGCTAACTCTTCCCTCAAGAACTTCGGACCTAAGCATACCCTTTTATTATATTCATCAAGCATGTTTGCTGTATTACAGACATAGTTATGATGAATCCCACATCAGTCACTTGGGCATTCACCTGCACCATTTTTGCTTTCTGCTCTATACCCTCAAAACTTCTTGATAGATATTTTTCTTCTCAACGAATTTTTTTAGTTATATAAAGATCCCATTTCTTTTGCTGAATTCTTTTACTCCATAGTTTTGGGTTTTTATGATGCAAAAATCTCTAGCTGTGGACTTTATTAGTTGAAAACAAAAATCACACTTGAGATAGTCATGTTGGAATAGTTAGATCTCTGATTTGAAGTTGGAAAATTAACATTAAGCTGCATGTATTTAGTTAGACTCTAACCAGCATGTTTTGTTATGATTCAATGTAATATTAAAAACTCTCCAACTGGGCTACTGGGAAAATAAAAGACTCTTAGGATTTCAAAGATTATTTGCATAGGAGTACACCAAAGCCATATTTAAGTAAAATTGTTATTACTAATGCAGTAAAGCATTGCCTAAAGTAAACCCATCCTATTAATAAAAACAAAATCAGTTTTAGTAAACATAAATATCCAATATGACATGGATTAGTAATGGGGCAGGGATCATAAAATGTAGTAATGATAACATGTAATAATTATCTAAACACCGCCAAGAAAAAATAAATTCCCATCTCATGCTGTGAGATCCCAACAGGCAACTTCAAGAGCAAAAAGAAGTTTTAGACATCACTAGTTTATTCTGCGGAGAAGGCAGTGGCACCCCACTCCAGTACTCTTGTCTGGAAAATCCCATGGATGGAGGAGCCTGGTAGGCTGCAGTCCATGGGGTCGCTAAGAGTTGGACACGACTGAGCGACTTCACTTTCACTTTTCACTTTCATGCATTGGAGAAGGAAATAGCAACCCACTCCAGTGTTCTTGCCTGGAGAATCCCAAGGACAGGGGAGCCGGGTGGGCTGCCATCTATGGGGTCGCACAGAGTCGGACATGACTGACGCGACTTAGCAGCCGTTTATTCTGATTTCAGAAAACTTTTAAAACAATGCCATGTTTTTATTCTAGCAATTCTATTAATAGCAGAGGTACATGTCATTGTTGAAAATATTTTATTCTCTTCTTTGTTTTAAAAGATTTTGAAATCTCTTAAATAGTACCCTTTGATAGATTGCTCACATTTCACCAAAAAAGTTAAGAGTCAAGACTGTTCACAAAATACCTTATGGCATTGAGCATGATGCTTACTTTGTTTTTATCAACCATCCCATAAAAATACATTCTGACCAACAGCTGCATATTAGACACAGGTGACTTAGACTGTAAAGAGACTGCCTGCAGTGCAGCAGACCCAGGTTCGATCTCTGGGTCGGGAAGATCCCCTGGAGAAAGGAATGGCAACCCACTCCAGTATTCCTACCTGGAGAATTCCATGGACAGAGGAGCGTGGCAGGCTACAGTCCATGGGGGCACAAAGAGTTGGACATGACTGAGCAATTAACACTTTTACTTCACTTTCTAAGATGAGTGTTCCTTTGCTTGAGTGGAAGGGATGGAAGTAGAGAGGTGAATAAAAAAATGATCATAACTTCTAACACTAAAAATGAATAGTAGTTTCAATTGGCAGGTTTATTTAGTTTTACGGGTGAGAAGTTCAACTGTACTATACTATGAACATAATTATAAGGCCTATAAGTATTACATATGACTATCCATTGAGGGATGTCTGTGTTTTGGGGATAAAAAGAAATAATGTTACTGAATTGCCTAAAAATTTAGCAACTAGTATTTTCTGTGACCATTTATTAGGGAAAAAAACTGAAAACGGTTCTAAGCTATAAGGACCCCTTCTTTTGACAACATGTCCTTACTGAGTGAATAGGATTGGGGTTTGTATTTATGATTACATGTTTGTATTTATGATTACATGTTTTGCTGTATTTAACAGTGTGAAAATGAAGCCAGTTAGTTGCTTAACAAATATTTGAGTGCCAATATTTCATTTCTATAAACAATGAATATATAACTTTATATTTATAATTGATTTTGTGTAATACATAAATACGAAACTGTTAATATTTTACTATGTAAAGAATAAGATAGTCTGGGAAATTTGGGAAGCACTTAATGGAAAATTATTTTTCAATATTTTTTTTTTACAGCTGATATACTCACCATTGTTAAATAACTAAGGAAAAAATAGGAGGAGTTTTAGTGTAGTTCTATCACGTGGAACCAGTACAGAGAATGAGAAGAGGTATAATTAGGAATGAGTAGAAAAAAAATTCAGGGAGGATGTTACAAATAATAAGTAAAAATTGTGCTCTGTGAAAATCCTTTGGTAAGCCAGTAGTCCTTTTATAAAAACTGAGATTCAAGCTTCATAGTTAAGTTTCAGATGCAGAGAAAGATAGAGTTAGCCTTGTAACTTTCATGCTGTTTGTATCATGCGGCTCTCACTGTAGATACTGGTAAGTTATCAACAGATGGCAAAACACTTAGCATCATAGGTCCCCATTTTCCCACTGAACAACTATTATCCTGTACACTCTAGGTGGGGCTTCCCAGGTGGCACTAGTGGTAAAGAATCTGCCTGCCAATGCAGGAGATGAAGGTTCAGTCCTGGGTCAGGAAGATCCCCTGGAGGAGGAAATAGCAACCCATTCCGGTATTCTTGCTGAGAAAATTCTGTGGACCGAGGAGCCTGGCAGGCTACAGTCTGTGGGGTCACATAGAGTCAGACACGACGGAGCACATACTCTAGGTACTGTACAAAGCTGTCAGACACAAGGCAGAGTAAACCACAGAAGTAACTCCTTCCTGTGTAGAGATTATATTCTAGTTGGGAAAGCAGATAATCACAAAATAAGTATTGAGTACATTAGGAAGATAATAAATGCACAGGAAAAATGGAGTAGTGTAAGAATTTGAGCAAGCTGCAGGAGTTGGTGATGGATAGGGAAGCCTGGTGTGCTGCAGTCCATGGGGTCACAAAGAGTCAGATGCGACTGAACTGAACTGAAGAGGTTTGCAGAATTTGTATTTATGAATGATGATGCCTGTGTGAATGTGGTGGGGAGGAGATAAGGATTTGAAAAATTAACAGGGTAGACAGGCACAGTTTGTTGAGAGGGTGACTTGAATAAAGACCTAAAGAAAGTGAAGGAGCTAGCCATGGGGATGTATAGGTAGGACATTCTGGGCATGGGGCCAGTCAGCATGAAGAACTTGCAGTGGAAGACTTTCTAATGCGTTTGAAGAAAATCAAGGATGCTCGTGTGGTTGGAGTGAGAGAGAGAGAGAGGAAGAAGCAAGGATTAGAGGCAGCCACTGTGGTTTTGTGGTACCCTGGTATCATATCACTGTTCCAACCATGAATGCCCCCTATACTTTTCTAAATGACAGGTGATAAAGTGGTACCATCTGAGAACCACTGTGATGCTAACTCAGGCTGTTATAGACTGAATTCCCACTTGGGATTACAGAACTCATCTGCTAAATTGAATGAGATTATTTTAATGTATAATTTACTAGTATTTTTTTTATGTCTTTTTATTTCACTTCAGTGATGACCCTGTGTGATTATATAATAGTTGTGAAGTATGTGTCTCAAAATAGACCCCAGGATTAGGTCATTTGATTGTTGCTAATTCAGAGAGATGGTATAGTTGTATGTCTGAGCTGAAACTGATACATCTACACATGTCTACTATACGGTTATTGGAGTATTTATTATATAATACAATAGGAATGTTCATATTGATGAGCTAAAGCTGCCAACACAACATGGGTGAAGGTAACATCTTGGCCAAAGATGTTATTAAACTCTGCCCTGATCACAATATAATAGATATTTTTGAATACTTACGTAATAAAAATTGGAAAGATATGGATTTTTCATAGGCTGCCAGTTTCTACTCTTGAAGGGGAAATGTCAGTTATTCTATCTCTGAAAAGTTATCTTTTTCCATTATTTTTAAAGTCAAGCTGAGTTTTGTTTAATGAAATTAATTTCTGGTACAAAACATTTAAAATAACATATTTGCTCTCATTATGGTCAATGTTTCCAAATCCAGCATTTAGAGGAAATGCATCAAAGACGTATTGTTACTTAAAACAATTGAATCACCTTCCTGATGAGATGAGATAAATTGTTACAGAAGTGTTCTGTTTATACTCATGCTTCTGGCCCCTCACCTAACCCCAGCTCACTAATTTTAATTTCACATTAAGAAGAGGCAGGCATTCATCTCCCAAACGAAAAGATTAATATGCATTCTTATTTGTGAGAGTGGGATCTGGATGTGCCAGCTGTCTCTACTTTTAAAATTAAAAGTTAAATTTCATCAGTAAATACAATCAAAGTTCTTGAGCCTGTATTTAAATTTATAAAATGGGCTAGGATGCATTATGGGTGTTGGCTAAGAAGCTGCCCATTGATCTTACAGAGAGTCACAGCATGAACAAGTGAGCTTCCAAAGCGGTGATTGTCTACACTTCATGCACAAAGAAATCTCGAACACACTTTCCAGAAAGCTATGAAGTGGTGGCCAGATGACTTTGCAAGCTTGAATTCCTACTGTCATCCTGCACATCCTAAGTGTTTTGTTTTGTTTTTTACCTGTTATGATCTCTAGTAGCCCTTCTATTCTATTTGGTAGGTGGGGCATGTGTTGTAACAGCCATCTTGTCTTCCTTTAAGCCAAAGACCTATATTCCTAATCACTTGGTGATTCTCACCTTCCAAAATGAATCAATTTGAGCTTGATTTTTTTAAAAAAGATTTTTGGCCATACCATGCGGCATGCAGGATCTTAGTTCCCCAACCAGGGATGGATATTTTTGAATACTTATGTAAAAAGATATGGATTTTTCATTGACTGCCAATTTCTACTCTTGAAGGAGATATGTCAGTTATTCTATCTCTGAAAAGTGATCTTTTCCCATTATTTTTAAAGTCAAGCTGAGTCTTGTTTAATGAAATTAATTTCTGGTACAAAACATTTAAAATAACACATTTGCTCTAATTATCATCCCCTGCAGTGGAAGTGCCAAGCTTTAACCCCTGGACCACCAGGGAAGATGCCCAGTTTGAGCTTGATTTTAAGGAAAAGTCACTTGGTCTTGACTGATAGTCTGCTAAGTGTGGAAATAATCTCGTCACTGATAGTTATTAAATTAACTATCATCTTTAGCACAGAGATCACATGCTTATTCCACTAAAGGTGTTCAATGCTTTGTCTTCTCAATTAACTGTGGATTGCTGCAGTGACCTGAGAAAAAAGTTATGTATTTTGAGGAGATTAAAATTTTTTAAAAAAAATTTTTTGATTTAGGAGTAAGCAGAGTCTTTCATTCTCACTAAAACTCAGTTTTTCACTGTGCTTCTAAAGTCACAGATTGGGGGAAAAATAACAAAATAAAGTCACAAGCTCATTCTGCGTTTCATTTGAACACATATAGTGTATTTTAAATCTTTCACTGGGTATTTCTTATTAATCTACCACATTGTGTTACCCCACTCCAGCTATCGTTAATGGCATGTTAGTCATATGTGGCTGTTAGGATGCATTCATTCATCTGCTGTTTTTATCTTCTGTGATATTACTTTATACAAAGAAAAATGTGTATTAGTTCTTACCAATTCTCTAAGTTTCTCCCAAACCAGATGCTAGTTAGACCTAATCCCTAGGTTTCAGAGGCATCAAGGTGAGGAGTACAGATGTGATGTCTGCCCTTTTCCTGTGACTTCCTTGTTGTATCTTCCTAGGCAAGTTACTGAACCTCTCCAGGCCTCAGTTTACCTATCTGTACATAGGAGTAGCAAACCCATTCAGGCAGTGTCAGTGAAACACCATAAGGAAAGAATCAACACATAGGCCAACACTCTAGTGTAAGCTTCTGTTCCAGAGGAAGAATTGTGCTGAGTTATGGGTAGTTATGGCGCTACCAGGTAGAGCCAGTCTGCCTACCATTTCAGGACATGCAAGAGACGCAATTTTGATCCCTAGGTTGGGAAGATCCCCTGGAGTAGGAAATGGCAACCTACTCCAGTATTCTTGCCTGGAAATTACATGGACAGAAGAGCCAGGGGGGCTACAGTCCATGCGGCCACAGAGAGTCTGACATGACTGAACACACACACACACACACACACACACACACACACGCGCGCGCGCACGAAGATAAGACAGAAAAAAGAAGAAAAGAGACTAAGAAAAAAGATAAGAAAAAAGACTAACGAAACAGATTAAGATGAGATTTAAGGATGATTAATAATCAGGAATATGAAAGGCTAGTAACATAATAAGATCTTTTACTTTTCATCTACAAAGAAGATAGATGGAGAAAGGCTTAAATACCACATGCACCTGAAGCCATATAGGAAAAAAAAATAATTTAAGAGTGGAGATTATGGGAATCTGGAATGAGTTGTTAAATTAAGATTTTAGTGTATTTTGCATAAAGTAAGATGAATTTGAATCTTTGATGGAAACTACTGAACATGTGATTTTCTTTGTAACTGAGGTGGTAGTTTTCTAAAATGTCTTATATGCCCATGCTCTCCACACTCAAGCTTGAGAAAGTTCTATGACCTTGTAAAGCATTATATTTAATATCCCATAGGGTAGAATTATATATAAAATATTAGCTTGCTTTAAGTTTCGTTTGTAGTCTTGACTTTTATATCTTTTTCCCCAGATGACAAGGACAGTTGAATGCCAATATTTTAACTGGTATTCTTTTTCACAGTGTTCTCGAAAACATTTTGTTTATATACCTTTATCCTGGGGAAGTTTAAGTGGGCACCCTCAATTTAAATAGATATTGATAAATATTCCATTGTACATTTCTAAAATTAGGAAGACAATGTGTAAAGGCTAAGGTATCAAATAAACAGAAAAGCTATTCCTTAAGGATCCCTGCGGTTTACGTACCTCCAATTTGGAGAGCACTCTTGTTTTTAATAGCTTTTTAAGCTTGATTGCAAGTTGTTTGGTAGTGATATGTGTGAATAAAAGGAAGGGAGCACCAGTACTTGGGGAAAGAGTTGTAAAAGGGAGATGTAGTAGTTGCTTGAAAGAAAGGGACTAACCATGGGCTGCTATGCCTGACGCTGTTCATTTAATATTAAATCAAGGTTTGGTTTTATGAGAAATATCCACTGTATGTGGGCTCTTTCTAAAACTGTACTATAGCCACTGGCAACATTAATATAAGGCAGAGTTCCTCTCCCTTCCCGGCAACCCCCAATTCTGGACACAGTGAGAGTTTGGACAGATAAATGCTAAAAGAACCCTATGTACCAAAGGCAGTGTTTACTGCATGTAATACATATCATTGTTTGTCTCCTGTAGTGAAAAATACTTGTGTCGTGCTGGTAAAATGCACTCCTGACAGACCAGTGCTTGCTATTATAGGGTCCATTGCTTAAAAAAATGATACACTGACAGAAATACGATTTAAGAAAATTTAACACCAAGGGTAGTCAACCATGTAGACTACTATTAAGGGGCCAAAACTCAAGGCCAAGGGTTTATTTAAAAAAGAGGCACAGTTTATTTGCTAGTAGTAGGCAAAGTTAAAAGGAAAAAAAAATATCGAACTTGAATTCCTTGCTCTCTAGTCTGTAGAAAATTAATGAAAGCAACAGTTCAATAAGATTTTATTGCAGAAATGTTTAAGTGCAACATTTTAAGAAGGCTTTGGAATTTTTAAACAGTTACTTACCATTTAGAAAGCTGTAACACTGCAGTGCGTAGCAAATTGTTCTCATTGGATCCTAGGTACACCCCGTGATTTTCTTAAAATGTGTAGTCAGAGCTGGTTGGTCTGAAATCACTTTGTTCATTTCATCTTTGTGTGTGTAGATTATAAATATATTTGACATTGACAGGTTAGCAGCACCCACAATTACTACAATTTAAAATGTAAGCTATTGTCCAAGTCTCCTTATGGGCATAGTTTGGTGGTTAAATGCATTGGATTTGTAACAGGGCCTTCTGAGAAGGAAAATAACCAAATATGAGATATGATGAGATACATTGGATTACAGAAGAATACAAAATATATTAATGAATAAACTGCTACATAAGGATGACAAAACATGTATTTTTAAGCTGTCACATAGCTCTCATATTAGAGAAGGAAACTCCATGAATTTAGGTCAGATGTAGTATCTAATTTTACCATTTTAAAAACTCATCTGCCATCCAGTGATATTTGATGCCAACTTTGTACTGATTACATGTTCCTTTGGGAGAAAGTTTACAAAAGTAATGCAATATATAGTGTGAGTTTCAAAGTTTAACATGGGTAGCAGAGAAATGGAAAATATATCATTCACTGGTATGGAGAATCAAATAATACATATCTTATGTCCGCTACCCTGTTGAAAGTGAAAGTGTTAGATGCTCAATCATGTACAACTCTTTAGGACCCCATGGACTCTAGCCTGACAGGCTCCTCTGCCCATGGGATTCTCCAGGCAAAATACTGGAGTGGGTTGCCATGCCCTTCTCCAGGGGATCTTCCTGACCCAAGCATCGAACCTGGGTCTCCTGCATTGCAGGTGGTTTCTTTACCATCTGAGCCACCAGGGAAGCCCTATAAGACAGTGTAGCCCTGGTGGTGTAGTTTTATTGCCACCACCAGGATGGGGCCAGGGAGGCAGTTGATTGTGCCATGAAAGGATGTCCCAAGATGCAATGCTGTGTCTTTGCAGATGTCCTCCAAAAGGCAGTTGCCTCCAATCTAACAATGTTATACCACAGATTCTTCTAAAAGGTAATGCCTGTTGTCCAGACACATTGTTCAGGGCTTCTTTCTTCAGCTGTATGTTGTAGCAGGCACAGAATTTCATGCAGAAGAAGGCTGGAATCCTCACTTCTCCATTTCTGCACACCTTTTAGTGATGTTTCTGAAATTCCCTATGTGAAATGTATCACATCATAGTACCTCTGCAGTCAGTATTCTTGCCAGAGATTACAACTTCAAATGCTGCTTCTCAGTGCTTATTTTTTAGGAAGCTTTCTGAAGGAAATGGTGTCTATGGTGGATTGATTACCTGAAAAACTAGATACTAACCTATTTCTTCTGATAGCTTTAATATATTTTTTGGATCACTTCAGAGAGCTCTACACTTGACCTTGACCCCTGAAAACCTTCCACAGTCTTGTGCATGAGGGATCGCCATTAGCTGGCATTGAAGAAAATGTTTATAAATAACCGCAGACATTTCAGTGTGTTAGAGGTGCAGTTATGGGCTTTGTTTGCTGTATCACACAATGTCCTGTGGGTTCACTATTGAACTTTCCCCCTCATCTTAGAATAAGAAAAGTTCCTGGCCAGGCTTTTTAATCCATACAGTTGATTGAAATGTTTGAAAATGTTTCTTAGCATCCTGAATTCTTACAGGATCACCATCCTGCATCCCCTGTATACTCATTATGTTCCTGTTTCAGGTATCTCCTGGGAGATTTTGAAATCATGGAAATGAAATTGTTTAAATAATCAAAGTGGGTAAACTACACTGGAGAGAACTGCAATGGGGAGGGAACTCACTGCCCTGGGAAGTCCCTTCTAAGGAAAGAGCTCTTTTGTCTTTTCTAGAACCTCATGGTGATTGCCATTTCCCTGGGATTAAGCAATATATCTTCAGGAGCCCTTACTGTGCCCAAGTTAAGATATTTGAGGTGACCTACTTATTTTTTTAATTATAAAATAGGGCTTTTTTCTTTTTAAATTTTTTTTCAAAATTTTGTTTTATATTTTAGTTGATTACAATGTTTTGTTAGTTTCAGGTGTACGACATGGCGTGCCATGCTCAGTCATGTCCAACTCTTTGTGACCCTGTGGACTGTAGCCCCGCCAGGCTTCTCTGTCTGTGGGATTCTCCAAGCAAGAATACTGGAGTGGGTTGCCATTTCCTTCTCCACAGGTGTACCAGAAAGTGATTCATTTATACATATACCTATAACCACTCTTTTTCAAGGTTCTTTTACCATATACTTCTTTTTTTAAGATTTTTTTTTAATGTGGACTATTTTAAAGTCTTAATTGGATTTTCTATAATATTGCTTCTGTTTTATGTTTTGGTTTTTTTTGGCCAGGATCAAATCTGCACCCCCTACATTGGAAGGTGAAGTCCTTACTACCAGACCACCAGGGAGGTCCCTTCCCATATACTTCTAAACAAACTCTTCAGCCTTGTAATTATTCATCACTGGATGAAGGACAAATCCACTGCCACCACCCCTTTGCCCATCGATTTGATCTAATCCTCTCACTTGGATCCCTTTCCCCATTTGCTGTATTTCTGCTGGTGCCTCAGCTCAACACATTTCTACTGGGTCTTCTGGAAACCTTGTGGCATTGCCAATAAGCATTCTATGTCTGTTATCTTTTGGCTTTATTTCATCAGATAATTGCCTTTAACTGAGTTTCATCTTTGCTTTAACAGAGTTTTGCCTCTGCTTTAAAGAAGTGGTGTTCCTTTCAGCTGTCCACGAGGGCACAGTACTACTTAACTTTGTAAATCCCAGAATAAATCTCATGTTCCATGAAACCAAAAGAAGAAGCTGGTATTCTCTTGGATACCATCTCTACCCAATAATAAAAATGCATCATCCTTTGAAAAAAACTTATGCAGTCCGGTTACACCAATTTTTACCCTTTCTCGCTCCTGTCATTTTGCTATGGTCGTAATTATAGGCGATTTGAAAAGGCTTATAAAGGACCTAGATGAAACCAGTCCTAACTTGTTTAACTCCCTTAAATATTAGACATCAGCCCTCCATTCCTAGGATCACACACAGCTTCTTGTCCTTAAAAAAAGTATTTCATCTTAGGAATCTTTTTTTTTTTTTTTTTTTTTTTTTTTGCTGGGCCATGGAGAAGGGAATGGCAACTCACTCCAGTATTCTTGCCTGGAGAATCCCATGGACAGAGGAGCCTGGCGGGCTTCAGTCCATAGGGTCACAAAGAGTCAGACACGACTGTGTGACTACCACCACTGTGTCATACGGGATCTTAGTTCCCTGACCAGGAATTGAATGCCCTCTACTGTGGAAGTGCAGAGTCTCAACCACTGAACTGCCAGAGAAGTCCCCATCTGAATCTTAAACTCCATAGTATCATTTTGACTCACTTGCAATACAGCTGTTCTTTGATTTCAAACATTCAGCTCTTCCATTGTCTTTTCGCCTAATTTGGTTAAATCTATCAGGCTTCTTCCCTGTCCGGCACGAACCGGACTGTTGGTCATGTAAGCCCCCTTCCATCTTCTACCATGCCTACCCTTTTATCTTAGTGCCCAGCAAGACTTTTGTGTGACAAACTGTCATTGGTATTCCACTCCCTGCTTTTCTACTCCAATGGCATGGCTGAGCATTGCTGGAAACAAGCAAATAAAATATAAATTGATGCTCCCACAAATAATTGGTTTTCCTCTCACTCGGCCTCAAGGGATGAACCAGTTATTTGTACTTGGCCACCATCCTTGCTCATGACCTTCAACAGCTCTACTGATCATTCATAGTTCCCCTTGAGGCCCGTTTTTGGAGAGTTGTCCAATGTCTTTGCTGCTGCCTTCAAAATTGAAGCCATCAGGCTTGATATAAATCAGCTCTCTACCACCATTTACATTTAATCTGCTTGTCTATTTACTTTTAACTTTTTTTTTTAATCTCATCTCTGTGAATGAGGTGTTCTTGTTGCTTGTCCTTTGCTCCATTCCCTCCAGTATCCTGTGGGTTTTCTTTGGATATAGTATCTCCTTTTTCTTTAGTATCTTTAGTATTTTTTTCTTTATAAACTTTTGACCCTCAACATATGAATATACTCAAAATGTTCTGCTTCTGAAAAAGCAAATCTTTATCCTACAGATACATGTTCCATACATGCCTGTGTGCTTAGTCGTGTCCTACTGTTTGCAACCTCATGACGATAGCCCGTCAGGCTTCTCTGTCCATGGGATTCTCCAGGCAAGAGTACTGGAGTGGGTTGCTATTTTCTCTTCTAGGGGATCTTCCTGATGCAGGGATCAAACTCACATCTCCTGCATTGGCAGATGGACTCTTTACCACTGAGCCACCTGGGAGTGGCTCAGATATATGTTGGTGTTGTCCAGTTCCTTTATTGTTCAGTATTTTTAGAAGAATAATCTCCCTCTCTTCAATTTCATCCACCTGTGACCTGGCTTCTACTTCTAAATAATCTACTGAAATTGCTTTTCTTGGTATCTAATTGCTGAAACAAATGGACATTTTCTCAGGGATCCTCTGTGAGGTTCTTTTTCTTTTAATAATGTTGATCACTCCTTTATAAAAGCTTTCTACAATCTTAGATGCCATGACCCTACACAGTCCAGACTCTTTTCTGGGTATCTCATCCCCATCAGACACTTAAAAGAGTGAAGGAAAATACCTTAGGAACACTGATCTTATTGAAGCGCACTTTTTCTCCTGGAAGATATTATCTGTCTTCATGATTTTCATTCCTCTTGTATTGTGATACTCTTAAATCTCTACCTGCAGTGCATTATTCTCCTCTAGGCTTAAGCTATATATATTTAGCAACTTCCTTGGCATCTGCAGTAAATGTTAACAGGAAATAATATCCACAACTCAACTTATACAGAATTAACATAACTCTAATATAGTACCATGTAGTACCATAACCTGATAAAGATAATATTAAAATTTATAGAAACTAATTGTGTTTCTGAATAATACTTGAAAAGTACCAGCAACTAGTCTATCAGTGTATAAAATGAATAATACACGAGAAACAAGCAAGATTATTTCTGGAATGCAAAGGACGAACAGCAGGATGATTTGCAACATAATTTATTATATTATCAAACTAAAGAAGAAAATGGGGCTTCCCAGGTGGCACAGTGTTAGAGTGTTAAACTGGCCATGCAGGAGATGCAAGAGACATGAGTTCTATCCCTGAGTTGGGAAGATTCCCCTGGAGGAGGAAATGGCAACCCACTCTAGTATTCTTGCCTGAAGAATTCCATGGACAGAGGAGCCTGGCAGGCTATATAGTCCATGGGGTTGCAAAGAGTCGGACCCAGCTGAGTGAGTGCATGTGTGGATGCACACACACACACACACACACGCACACACAAAGAAGAAAACACCATGGCTAGAGCAGTATGTGCCAAAAAGGCAATTGATAAAATTCTGCAGCCATTACAAAACTTCCAGCTAAAGAGAAATAAGAGGAAGTCAATTAAACATGATTAAGGAAATTTACTGAAACCTAACAGAAAATTATAAAACAGTTAAATACTAAAGCCTCTTCCACTAGAATCAGGGAGAAGCCAGAGATATCTACTCTTGTCACTTCCATTCAGTGTTGGCTTAAAGGTTTCAGTTAATGTAACAAGATAAGAAAATGAAGTAATCAGTGTAAATTTTAAAAAGAATTATTTTCTTTGGAGGTAACTGGGAAAATTCAAGAGTTAATAAGAAAATTTGGCAGAGTAGCCAGATAAAATACAAGGTAAATAGAATTTGCCGTTTTACTCTATGCTAAAAAGTGACATCTTAGCAATGGAGAAGAAAAGAAATTCATTGAGTGGTAATAAAACTTTAAAAATGCTTAGGCATTAAGCCAGCATTTACATCAAGAAATATTTTCACAGTAAAACTCTAATAATAAGATCGGTCTATGTTTTTCTGTTTACAAATACTGGGTAAATATAGAAAAATTTCAACTGGACCAAGGGCAGTGCTATTATAATAGATGGAATTATGAAAGTAAGTTTTAACATTGTGTAATAAAGTCAACAGAAGTTAGACTCAGATGGTGGTGAAAATTTCTTGACAATCTACTCTATTCCAGATACTGAGGTGGTTGAGGTGAAAGAAAAACAGACAAAACTCTGCCTTTTATATCTTCTATTTTACTGCTATTTAGGAGGTATTTTCCACAGATGAAAACTGTGCTGTGTTTTACAGATATAATCTCATGTAGCCTAAAGGCTATTGTTATTGTGCCCATTTTTGAGACAAAGATACTGAGGCAAAGTGTGATTAGGTTACTTACCCAAAGTTCCCAAGATGCGAGGGTATACTTCAGTCTGCGGTTACTATAGTCATGCTTCCCTGAGGGCTCAGTGGTGCAGAATTCGCCTTTCAAGGCAGGAGACTCGAGTTCAATCCCTGGGTCAGGAAGATCCCCTGGAGAAGGAAATGGCAACCCAGTCTAGTATTCTTGCCTGGGAAATCCCATGGACAGAGGAGCCTGGCGGGCTACAGTCCGTGGGGTTGCAAAGAGTCAGACACAGCTTAGTGACTAAACAACGATAGAACTGTAGACTTAGTGTGCCGTAATGCTAGAGAACTAATCCCTCATACATGGTGTTACCTCGTTAAGCTACTGCTACACCATAGCTAACTTACTAGTTCATCAAATGCACATCTGGAAGAGTATAAAGTGTGTGCTTGCTAAGTCACTTCAGTCATGTCCGACTCTGTGAGACCGTATGGGCAGAGTATAGCCAGCCAGGCTCCTCTGTCCATGAGATTCTCCAGGCAAGAATACTGAAGTGCGTTGTGGTGCCCTCCTCCAAGGGGTCTCCCTGACCCGGGGGTCGAGCTTGCATCTCTTGTGTCTTCCTGCATTGGCAGGCAGGTTCTTTACCACTAGTGCCACCTGGGAAGCCCGAGTATGAAATAGGTACCAGAAAATGTGTTTCTGTGGCAGCAGACACATTAGATTTTAATTCTGTTCTGAGGCTTACCAAATAGCTCCCTATGAAGGCTGTTCATTATTTTTCTGGTAATAATTTTCTGAACAAATAGAGAAATTCAGATTATTCTTTGTTTTTAGTTTCTTAAGCCTGTTGGATAACAGCCAAACCATTTCATAATGGTTTCTCTAAATGTGTTAACAATGTGTATGTATGGATACACACACACAGATATATATGTACACACACATATATATGTAATGCTAGAAGAGAAGAAATTTGTTCTCTTTTTAAAAAAATCCCTTTGGAAGTTTATGACCTTTGTAATCAATGCTTTTTTTTTTTTTTCCTTTTTTAAACTAGGCTCTGGAGAGTGTTTGGGTTGGAAAAGGTCACCTATTTGCAATGATATATTCTGTCAAGAGCATGTATAAGTATAATATACTCGACCTTAACAATGCAATATATTTTGTTGGAATGAAGAACTTTTTTTGCTTTTTATTTCAAGTGAGACTTTATTAAAGTACAGAGCTATGAATGAGTTCTTATTGAATATATTCCTTTGGTGAATTAAGGTAACTTTAATGCTTAAAAATTTTTGTTTATTAAGATGTAATTGACATAAACATTGTAGTAGTTTCAGGTGTACAAAATAATTATTAAATATTTGCCTATATTGTGAAATAATCACCACAGTAAATCTAGTTAACATCCATTGCCACACAGTTATGCACATTTCCGGCGGTGCTAGTGATAAAGGATCTGCCTGCCAATGCAGGATACACACGAGACGTGGGTTCGATCCCTGGATCGAGAAGATCCCCTGGGGTGGGAAATGGAAACCTACTCCAGTATTCCTGCCTGGAAAATTCCATGGACAGAGGAGCCTAGCAGGCTGAAGTCCACAGAGCTGCAGAGAACTGGACATGATTGAGTGTATACACACACACACACTACACATAGTTACTATTTTTTTCTTTTGGTGGGAACTTTTAAGATCTACTGTCCCAGTAACTTTCAAATATGTGATACAGTATTATTAACTGTAGTCACTGTTCTGTACATTACATCCCCAGGACTAGTTTGTTTTATACTCAACTGGAAGTTTGTACCTTTTGACCCCCCTCACCTATTTTGCTCACCCCCACAGTGCCCATCTCTGGTCATCATCAGTCTTATCTCTGTGAATTTGGGGGGTTTTTTGGTTGCTATTTGTTTTTACATTTCACATATACCCTAATTCATACAATATTTGTTTTTTTCTTGTTTGATGTATTTCATTTAGAATAATGCCTCTGAGGTCCATCCGTGCTGGACCATCCATGTTGCAAATGGCAAGATTTCCTTTTTTATGGATGAGCAATATTTCATCGTGTATGTCATATATATGTGACATTTTCTTTATCCATTTTTTCACTGATGAAGACTCAGGTGGTTTCTACATCTTGGCTATTATAAATAATGCTGCAATAAACATGAGAATGCATATGTCTTCCCAAGTTAGGGTTTTTGTTTCCTTTGGCTAGCTATCCAGAAGTGGAATTGCTGGACCATCTGAGGTTTCTATTTTTGAAGTTTTGAGGAAGCTTCATACTGATTTCCATAATGGCTACACCAATTTACTTTCCCACCAAGAGTGCATGAGTGTTCCCTTTTCTCCACATTCTCGACCACTTTTGTTACTTCTTGTCTTTTGGATAATAGCCTTTCTAACCGGTGTGACGTATGGAAGTTTTAGAGTGAGAACTGAACCTGCACCAGGTTGAGATGTTGTTGTTCAGTTGCTAAATCGTGTCCAACTCTTTGTGACCCCATGAGCTGCAGGACACCAGACTTCCCTCTCCTTCACTATCTCCCAGAGTTTGCTCAAATCCATTGAGTTGATGATGCCATCCAACCATCTCATGGGTCTATACTAAAGATAGCACAATTTCCACCCTTCCCCCCATCCTCTCCCTTTCTACTCAACTCCTCCCATTGAAGAGGTAGGAATTCATCTTGAATTTATATTGTCCAAGTAAGCTAGGTAAAACAGTATTTCTCAAGCTTGAGTAGTTTTATTCAAGCTTTAGAAGGGAAAATAATCTCTCAGAATCCCCCAGATTATTCCATTCCATTTGAGACAATTGCAGTACTGTCACTTTAGATAGTTACTTAATATTTTCTAAGTTGAATTAAACCATTAGAGATCAAAGCACAGCCTCTGTTGCTTGGAAAGACTTCTGGGAGGAGATGAGATTGGCATGAAAGATGAGGAGAGAATACATTCCAAATGGGGTAGCTGCCCACCCAAGTGCTGGAGTCCATTGCAAATTTAACAGTGAGATAAATGGACTGGTCTACCTAAGTGCAGAGTTGCCAGATACAGTCCAGCATCCCCAGTTAAATTTAAATTTCAGGGCAGCAATAGGTAATATTTTTAGTACTAGTGGACCCCAGGCAATACTGGGGAATCTTAAATTTAGAAAACAGAACTATAGTCCTGTAGTAGTCCTCGGGGAGCCATCTTGGGCAGAATGATATAATTATATGGGTAATACGGAGCCATTGAAAGTCATTGAACATATTAATGAAATGAGGAAATCAGTGTTTTAAGGAAAAACCCTCTTCAGAATGAGTGCAGACTGGCTTGTTACGAGGAGAAAATGCACTTTTTACTTGCTGATATGCCTATTTGCCACTCCAGCACTAGACTGTAGACCTTTTGAGGGCAGGGAAGTGTCCTATTTATTTGGTTATATCAGCATCTGGTAGAAAACCTGATAGATAGTAGGTGCTCAATAAATACTGACAGGAAAGCCAGAGGAGAGGGCAGGGTAGATCGAAATACTTAGCAACTCTTCAATGATTGCAATAAAGTGAAAACATGCATAATTTAAAAAAAAAACAAGAATAATTATCAGATGGTTAATAGCTCAGCTTCACAGGAGAGTTGCAGTGAGACATGGTTCTAGAAGCTGGGAGATGGAGGAGATGGATCTTGAAAATAAGAAAGAGTCAGGCCTCCTCATAACACTGAGGCTGAATGTTGGGGTGCTTTTAGAGCTGTTCTGCCTGAACACTGAGTTCAAAGTGGGATGTCAAAAATACTGTGTGGTGTGGGGAACTTGACTCAGTAATTATCTATGATACCCTATATGAGAAAAGAATCTGAAAAAGGATGAATATCTGTATATGTATAACTGAATCACTTTGCTATATACCTGAAACTAACATAGCATTGTAAGTCAGCTATACTCCAGTGTATTTGTGGTCAGTCATATCCAACTCTTTATGACCCCTTGGACTGTAGCCTCCCAGGCTCCTCTGTCCATGGGATTTCCCAGGCAAGAATACTAGAGTGGGTTGCCATTTCCTCCTCCAGGGGATCTTCCCCACCCAGGGATCAAACTGTATCATCTGTGTCCCCTGCATTACAGATGGATTCTTTACTGCTTAACCATCAAGGTAGCCCCATACTCCAATAAAGCTTTTTAAAAAAAAAAAAAAAGGTGATATGAATGTGGTAGTAAATTCCTCTGCGGAATCTATTCAGTTGTCAAGGAAAGAGTACTAATTTCCAGTTATGACCCAATTCTCTAGTTTAGTAGTTTCAAATCATAGGAATATTAACATTTTAGGCATTGAGGAAAGGAAAGGGCGTGCTATCAGGGAGCTTATTATCCAGTAAGAAATTGACAAAGAGAAGGACATAAACTAGTACCAGTGCTGTAAGGGCCATGTAGTATATGAAAATGAGTGGTTCTATAGCCAGAGGAAGGTGTTATTCATTTTGCCTTAGGGAAAGCAGGGGAATTTCATAGATGCAGTGGCATTTGAGCTGAATGTAGAAAAGAGTCATAGTGAGCCAGGGAGAATAGATTTAGTGGGGGTTCAGTAGGCAAGTATGATAGGTGATCAGGTATGAAAGCAGATGATAAGTTCAGGGAGGAAAGAACATTTTGAGGGTGAGGTACAGTTGTGGAAGGAAAGACTGGGGCCAGATAGAGTGGCCCATTCATGCCTTAGTGCCATCACCTTGCATGCAGTGGGGAGCTATAGAAGGTTATAGACAGAAGCAATGAATTGAATCTGTGTCTAGAAAGGTAGCTGGCTGCAGGGTACGGAGTGGTGAGCAGGGCAAGGCAGACTGGTAAAAAAAGTCATTCCGCTAGGAGACCACAGCTGAGTCCAGGGGAGAAATTACATGTACTAGAAGGAGGTCTTGGAGAAGAAAAAAGACAGGTTCTCATGGCATTTATGAGAATGAACTAGCAGGATTAGCTTTGGGGGTCTGAGGAGAGAAGGAATGGTCAGAAATGAATTTGAAAAGCCTGGTTTGAGGGTCCCAAGGTTCATTTCTACATTAAAAAAAAAAAAAAAACAACTATGTATTTATTTGGCAGTCCTCAGTCTTTGTTGCTGCCTGGGGGCTTTCTCTAGTTGCAGCGATGGGGGCCACTGTCTGGTTGCAGTGCGCAGGCTTCTCACTGCGGTGCTGCTCTTGCTGCAGAGCACAGGCTCTAGGGTGCACAGGCTTCAGTAGTTGCGGCTGATAGATTTAGTTGCCCTATGGCATGTGGGATCTTCCCGGACCAGGGGTCGAACCCATGTCCCCTGAACAGGCATGTGGATTCCTAACCTCTGGACCACCAGTGAAGTCCTCATTTTGACATTGAATATGACGGGGCAGTATGGGGATGTGGTCTGCGGAAGAGAAAGATGTTGTGTAAGGAGAACTAAGCTTGTCCTGTAAAGCCCCAGTGAGTGGAAGGTCTAAGGAGTCAGAATTTAGCTTGAAGTACAAGCCCTTCCTAGATGTCAGGAAGTGAAAAGGGATTCTTAAGAGGTCCTAACTGTGAATTGCCCTTGAGGTTCCTCCTTCTGTTCTGTTGGGATAAGGGGATCCATGGAGTTTACTCTGGGCATTTACGAAAGTCTGGAAGGCCTCATTTTTCTTGCCCATAAAATGGGTCATTTGGTTGTTGTGAGGATGTATGAGATAACCCACATAGAATGCTTAGCGCAGTATCAGGCACAGAGGTAGGGCTGAATAAACATTAGCCCGTGCAGGCTAAGCCCTTGCATAATTGACCAGATTTCATATTGCTATTGATTTGAGATGTTTCTTTAAAATGTAAGCACAGGAAAATCTTTTGACTGATTTGTCTAATTTGCTAAGGTCTAATTATCAGCGAGGACTTAGTCTTTTGGTTGCTTTTTCCATTAAAAATGCTTTGTAGACAGAATTACCTCTAATGTGTGAAAATTGATCTCATGCTTGTGTTTTCTAAAAGAAGTAAAGCCTCAGTTTTAGTGGTGTGTTATTCTTGAGGCTTTATTTATTAATTTTGAGCTCCAAAAGAGAATGTGTTTTTTTTTTTTTTTTTATTAAAAAACGACAGACGTCATAACATTAAGTTTAGATTATGCCTTGAAGGCAGTGCTGGGTTATATAACACATTGGATTGCCTTGTCATCTTTTGCTGGGTAACAAAATATCTTGTCTCTTGTCTATTTTTTGAGTGTTTCTCTTTATTACCGTATTATCGTACCATCTTTCTGTCATATGGATTAAGGGCAAGAGAGGAAATCCAGCATGTGGTGACTGCCTGTCTGGGTACCAGAAAATGTAGAGTTGTCTGGTTTCCATCAGTGCTACTTGCCCATTGAAACTTCTGAGATGTGTTACTGCTGCTTCTATGCCTCAGTTTCCCTACCTACAGAATGGCTGCCACCTCCCACCACCTGATAAGTATGGTAAAGATTAATTTTCCTATTACAAGTTCATATTATATCTTTTATAATGGCCAAGAAAAAAAAAAAAAAAACACTGTGCATTTAGAAACACACTATTTATTTCCCTATGTGCCCTGCAGTTAGAGGACAGATAGGAATTAATTCCATTGTCTCAGTTTAAAAAAAACTTAAGATTTAAAATGAAAAAGGGGGAGAAATAAAAGGAGAAGTTTTCCTGATCAATCCCCCCATCCTACCCCCTACCATACACACCTAAAACACATTGTTGGTGAATCCCTTTGAACCTGTCAGAAATAGTAGGAAAAACACCAAGTAATATCAGACTGCCAGTCCAGGCTGTCAGCAATATCTATTATGCTATCTGTCACAGGAGATTTTAGGTTGGAGAGCAGCAAATCCATGACTGGGGACTCAGAGTTCAAAAGCAGAAGGTCTCTCCTCTCTTCTGCACACCAGGCAGCATTTAAATCACTCTCGATTTGCAAGCGATTCCATTGATCATATGTTGTGAATCTGCAACTTCATTTAAAACAAGAGAGAGGGAAAGAAAGAAAACAGAAAGAAAGGAAGAGAAAGGAAGAGGCAAAAAGAAAGGAAAGAAAACAAACTGTAAAGAACCATCCTTTAAAAACCCTTCCAAGGGCTCTGCAATTTACATCCATGTGATAGCCACATATAATACCAAATTTCTAACCCTACTTTCTTCCTCTAACCCGTCCTAGGGTCTGTAATAGGGAAGATGGGCAGAGTGGGTGGAGGAAGGCTGATCCTCCGCAGGGAACAGGTGAGCTGCACATCCACCACGTGGACAAGTCTGCTACTTGGGGAGCGCAGAGGAGTAGCAATTAGGCAGTGTAGTAACGCGCTTCTGGGCGCGGGCTCTGGTTCCTAATACATTCCTTTCTTAATGTGACTTGATGTAGATGGAGTGAGGGCCTATCAGGTGTGAAAAGCCCTGCTGCTCCTGGCGTGGAGTGGCCTCTAGACGGTGATTTGGCGACGTCAATCCAGTCATGCTTGATTTCGACACTTAACGTGGGAAAGCAGGATTTCTCTACCCCCGATCAACTTCTCAATTAGCAAGCTGCCTTGTGTAACGGCCTTGTTTTGCAATCCCTCAGGGCTGCTTCAGGGGTCATTAGGGTGAGAAAACTTGAACACCAGCTCGGGCTCTGAGCAGAGCCGGGAAGGGAGCCCGAGAGCTTTCCTAAATACATAGAACTCTTTTTCAAGTTGTTCGCTTTCATGGGATTGATTCTTGGCACATTAAGAAGCTTAAAGCTCCAGTATCTTCTTTAAACTGCCCCCCTTATCGCTTTTGCAGCTGACAGGTTTTTTTTTTTTTTTTTTTGACAGGCTGAGAGTAAAAAGAGATAACTAGTAGGTTAGTACTTTATTTATACATGTGGACACATAAGCACATAGAAAGACGTGCACGCACAGGTTCAAATATCTTTTAAGTTGTCTTTTCATGGCCTCTGGTTACTGGTAAATATCAGCTGTCAAATGATTCTAATACCTCACTTCTCTATATTCAATATGTCTGAGTTCAAAATCTTTATTTCTACCATGTCTGAGTTCATTCACAAATGATTTTAAATTTTTCAGAACCTTTTTTCTCACTTAACTTCAGGTAATATTTGCATGAATAATGTGTGTTAATTGAAGGTTGATGTAATGGGCATTAATTCATCAGCATTAAAATATATGTAGTTAATATTTTTTCCTTATCTATGATTTAACTAAATGGCTTATTGCCAACTTTAATAGAAAAATTAAAAATTTAATTGATTTTAAGCATAACTTTTTTTCCTTCATAACATGTATCTGGGTAAAAAAACATAGTAAATGCATACAAAAATATTTTGAGAATTGTACTCACTACAAAAACATCTCTACTTTCAATCACTATAGGTTTTATATTTGTGATTTCCGGTTTTGACAACTCACTTTCATATCCGCTTGGTATTACCACGCTGTTGGAAAATTAGATGAATGAGTTAATTTCAAATATTTTAGCAGTCTACCTTAATGTAATATTCTTTGTGTAAATTATTCTTACATATATTATATAAACAGATTTTCCCAAAGTGCTTTGCCTAGATTTCTTACAAAAATATTTACTTTATTGACACGGAGCAGAACTTTATATAGTTAATAATATATGCGTGGTTCTAGAGATAACTGAACTCAGTGTATTTTATAAATTGGAAGTTGGATACTTATTGATGTTACACATTCTATTTATGAAGGGTTTGACATCAAGCTTTAGAAGTGTTTAAGGAATAGTTAAAATTCTAGACACTGTGGCATAGCAATTTCTAAGAAGTACTTCAAATAATAAGTCCTAAAGGTGACACAACAAAGGAAATAACCTTAGTAGCTCTATTTATGTATTTAAGAAAATACATACACATTCCAAAAATGAAGTCTTTACTTAAGTCAGTGCTATGGAAATAACATTTTACAAAGAAAAATGCTTTAAAAACCATACAAGAAAAGTCATTTATGTTTATGAATGATATTGTATTTGTATATACAAAAATTTGCAGGTTTGGATTTTCTACACAAAAACTTAACTTTAATATATCTCCTCCATAATACTGTATTATGTTAATTTACTATGGAAAGCATTAGGCTTGGACAAATTACTACTCAAGAATTATGCTTCTTTCCACAAAATTGTTTTGGTTTCCTTGGTGTGGAGGGGGGAGGTCTTCTATCATTTTTGATTTCTTATTCCAAAAAAAATTTGTCTAATCCTACAAATAACTGTTTTCTTAGCTTTATTTTTATAACTCTCCTAAATCCTACTTTGAAGCAATTCAAGAATCCTTTAAAGGTTTCTCAAATTAAAAATTCAATTTAAATATATATAATATGATATGTGCATACTTTAAATAATAACTCATGTTGTGTAAAAGTTGTATACATTCCTTTTTGACTGAGTTTTAAGAGACTGTTACAAATTTAGTCTGACAACTAAAAGTCAGATTCTCCAAACTAGCTTTTACCTGAATTAACCAGTTACACTTCAGCTAGGGTGAAGAATCACAGAAATTTAAAATTATGTAAAATCCCTTGAAGGGTATTTAGCTCAATATGCCTAACTGGATCAAAAAAGGAACTGTTTGAACAGAAAATTTGAAACCTCTGAATTCTCAGTGATCTTTGGCTTTGCTATAGTTGCCATATAGTTTTCTATTCAACCCAGGATGCTTTCAATAAAGACACCACTGCTGAGAATTAGACTGGGTTAAAGGTATATATGGGCTTCCCTGATAAAGAATCCACCTGCAGTGAAGGAGATGTGGGTTCAGTCCCTGGGTCAGGAAGATCCCCTGGAGGAGAAAATGGCAACCCACTCCTGTATTCTTGCTTGGAGAATCCCATGAACAGAGGAGCCTGACAGGCACACAAAGTATGTATACCAGATTGTCCTGGACAAACTGTAACTTCTGAATACTCTTGCTATTATAAATAATTAACCCATATATATGATTTTTTAATAATAGTTTTTTTAATGATAATATTTTTAATGGTAGTTTTAAAAGCATTTTCTTATACGACTTGAGAGCAATTGTCCTTAAAGTCCTAAAGAAGTAAATGGTGTCAGCTGTTAAATTTGCTTTGCAGATAATAATTTTTTAAAGAAACAAATAAGGTATATTCCATGAATCTGTAGTAATTATGTTAATGGGATTCAGAGCTAGGGTATATGTGATTGCCCTCCAAGAAAACAAGGGTGAATATCTGTGATACCATTTTTTGTACCTCTTTTCTTTAATAAAGCTAACCTACAAAATCAGTTACACAATGTCCCAAATCCTGCTATATACTCTAAAAGAAAATTGTAATTAAGTTGTTTCTTCAGGGAAATAAGGTAAAAGATTTAAATACAATTTGAAACTAAATTGTAGATAAGATCTTAGATAGATTGTCACTATTCTCCCATAAAGCGCTTTTTCTTTGAAGTAAGTCATAAGAATTAATCCTAGAAGAAACGTTTGTCAGAAATTTTACTTGCTAGTTCCAAGAATAAATAAATGCCTTACCTATTCTAGGTTAAGCGATTTGTTTACCTTTTATAAATAATCAAGCAATTACTGTCACTAACTCATAATCTCTGGATATGAAAGGTACACTTTACATTAGAATAAATGATTTTTGCATTTCAGTTCCAATTACACTGCCATCATAGAGTCAGAGTTTCTCTGACTTGGGTTGGGAGGGTTAGGTTATCATGTCAACTCTTATACTAAATAATGTGCCTGACCAATTCAGGCACATTGGTCAGTGTCTGAATGAATGACTGAGTGAAATAGGGTAAAACTGACGTGTTAAAATATTAGGTGGCTTATTTGAAGATCAAATAAAAGGTCTTTCTCATGGTTAGTTCTCAAATAGCTATTTACAGAACGACCCTCATCACCTCCCTGTATTTCTTTCCTTTTTTTTTTTTGAAATGTTGTAGTACTTCAAGTTCATTAGTTATAAAATGGGTAAAAATAATAGTTTAAAATAAGACATGTGTCTACTTACTTTCTTGTTCACTTGTTATATAGTATATGCAAAGAAACGTATGGAAAAGAGAGAGAAAAGAGAAGGCAGTGATGGGTCTCTGGGGCAGTGGTCCTCAACCTTTTTGGCACCAGGGACCAGTTTCATGGAAGACAGTTTTTCTATGAACTGCCAGAGGGATGGTTTCAGGATGATTCAAGCACATTATATTTATTGTGCACTTTATTATTATTATTATTATTATTATATCAGCTCCACCTTAGCTAGTTGGGGACTGTTGCTGTAGAAAGTCTGTAAAAATATAAAAAGACTTCTTTGCTGATTTTTAGGAAAATATTACTTATTTTAAAAGTTTTCACCTTGAAAGACCTTTACAATTTTAAGCAGACAAAACTTTTTGAAAAACACATGATAGAACAGATTATCACTTTATAAAATTATTTAAAACTTTTATTATAAAATTATATGTAACATATTCCAATTAGCATTTATTATACTGTGGCTGAAACCAGTATAATTTATTTTGATACCAATGACTTCCTTAGTTATATCAAGGAAGAGATAATACAATAATTAAATTGCCCACAATATCTGTAACAATAGTCATAGATTTCTTATGCTTATGTAATTGTGACTGATTTACCTTCCTTTTCATTAAAAACCTATCTTAAAATTAGAGCAGAGATGCTATAATAATCAGTTGAACTATCCACCTTTGTTCTTTAAAAAAATCTATTTGTAATTTCAGTTCATGTATATTATTCTTTATTTTACTGTTTCTTATTATTTCTGCCTCTTATTATTCTAGCCTTTTTCCATAACTAAATCTAAAAATTTGAAAAATCTTGTCTTTTAAGTATCGCAGCAATAAATAGCAGGCTTGACACATTTCTTTTGTTCTAACTGCTGAAGATTCTTTTGAGGACTAAAATTGTTATGATTTTGTGAAATGTTGGTACAATTGCCATACTTGCCCAGAAGTATTATCCTTATCAAATGTTGAAGGAAAAATATTCAATTTTACTTTTCTCTGAATCACTTCTCCCAGTACGTTGCTGTGAAGATCATAAACAGCAGGAACACCTGCTCATAAGGCTTTGGGAAATGAGTGTGAGAAGAAATTGACAGTTTTTTGTTGAAAGTGAAAGTATAATATTTAAACCCTGTTTGCAAGTTTTAACTGAGTCAGGTGTGAAGAGAGATGCTGCTGCTGCTGCTGCTGCTAAGTTGCTTCAGTCATGTCCGACTCTGTGCAACCCCATAAACAGCAATCCATCAGGCTTCCCTGTCCCTGGGATTCTCCAAGCAAGAACACTGGAGTGGGTTGCCATTTCCTTCTCCAATGCATGAAAGTAAAAAGTGAAAGTGAAGTCGCTCAGTGGTGTCCGACTCTTAGCAAACCCGTGGACTGCAGCCCACCAGGCTCCTCTGTCCATGGGATTTTCCAGGCAAGAGTACTGGAGTAGGGTGCCATTGCCTTCTCCTAAGAGAGATGCTAATTTTAACTAAATAGCCCTCAGGTCTACAACCTAGAGACTTTTGTCCAGAGCAGTCCCTTCTTGCCAGACTTTTACAGATGGGAAAAAAAAAAAACCAAACAGAAGTATAGTGAGAAAAGGATCAGATTTGGATTCGGAGGGTTAGGTTATGATGTCAACTCTGATACTAAATAATGGTGTAAGCTTCTGTATAAAGACATGGGATGTCCCCTACCCTTCATATCAGTGCTAGAATAGGGAAGAAGCACCAGCCATCAGCTCACTTTATTTATATGTTATTCTGTTGCTGCCTTCATGGAGCAGAAAATAAATAATTTAGAATAAAGTTAGTACTGAATAAGCCTATAAGTGGAAAAGTAGGTGAAACGTTGTCTTCTATTTCAGATTATGTATGTACTATAATGATTCACACCATTAGCATATATACTTTTTAAGTTGGAATAAAATATCTTTGGCTTAAAACAAGGATTTACTATATAGCGCAAGGAACTATATTCAGTGTCTTGTAATAACCTATAATGGAAAAGAATCTGAAAAAGATATGTATACATGTTTTTCAGAATATATATTCTCTTTCAAAATATATTTATATATCACTGTTCTTTCTCAGAATATATATTTCTGTATATATATGAATCATTTTGCTGTACACCTGAAACTAATACAATATTGTAAATCTACTATAGTCCAATTTAAAAAAATAAGATATCTCTGACCTTTTTCTATCCATAGACATAGGACACTGGCAGAGAGTTTTCTAGGATGAGTTTCAATTAGAAAATTCTATCTCTCCATTTGTTTAACTGCCTTAAGTCTTGTATATCTGTGGTTGCAAGAGTGTAGACCAACACTGTCCAATAGAAATATAATATGATTCATATATTAATTTTTCTAGCAACCTTGTTAAAAGGAGTTTTTTAAAGGTGAAATTAATTTTTAAAAAAGCATATTTTCTTTAACCTAATGGATTCAAGAAATTATCATTTCATTATATAATTAATAGTTTGAAAGTTACTCATGAGATTTTTTTTTTAATTTTTATTTTTACTTTACTTTACAATACTGTATTGGTTTTGCAATACCTTGACATGAATCCACCACGGGTGTACATGCGATCCCAAACATGAACTCCCCTCCCACCTCCCTCCCCACAACATCCCTCTGAGTCATCCCCGTGCACCAGCCCCAAGCATGCTGTATCCTGCATCGGACATAGACTGGCGATTCGATTCTTACATGATAGTATACATATTTCAATGCCATAAAAATAAATGACCCAATCAAAAAATGGGCCAAAGAACTAAATAGAGATATTTTATTTTTCTGTGCTAAATGTCAAAATTTGGTGTGTACATCACACTTAGAACATATCTGAATATAGACTAGCCTTATGCCAAGGGGTCAGTAGCCATATGTGGCTTCTGGTTACCATATTGATCAGCCTAACTATAGACAATGAGTGAAAAGTATCAAAGCTTGGCCAATGACTTGTTTGGAGGTAAAGAAGAAACCACCTCAACGGTGAAATTAAAAGTTTGTACTCTAGGTGTAGAAGGTACTGCTGCTTTATTTCGTTTTCCTGGACTATCTAAAGTCAAAAGCAACCTATTTTGAATCATATTTCCCAAGTTGGAATAGATTCTGTGATCGTTTAGGGTAGGGACACCTAACCAATCATTCATGGAGCTCAGCTTGGTTCTTGCACATGTATACAACGAAGTCTTCCTGGAGTGTCTCCTTGGTTTTTTGTTTACCTAAAATGCCAGACCCAGAGAGATCGATGGCAGTGGCTTCCACGAAAATCTCTTCCTTCACCTTTAGGCTTCCTTTTTATCTTTCTGTTGTTCCCAATGTAGTTCTAAGTCTGAAAACTAAAAAGTTAACCTATCTCTCTTCCTATTCAGGGGTAACTTTTTAATCTATAATTTTGTTATCCTCACCACATTGAGTGGGTTGGATCATGAGCTGATACTCTACATCCAGTGGGTGGTTGGCAGATGCTGAGAAATTAGCCCTCTGGTTCTGTTCGAATACCCAGCCTCACGATGCCTGAGGCAATTCTGTCTGATTCAAAGAAGAGTGGAATTTTGCCCCAGCATGGGTGAGAGGTACGTACTGAGAAAGCTTTAAAATTACTGCTGCACTGAACATGAAGCCTCAGGCACCAAGACCAGAGTCACCCATCTTGCAGGCTTCTCTTCTTAGTGGATCTAGCCTCAGCCTAATAGACAGCTCTCATATTTGCCCTTTTGCAAATGACTGGTAAATAAACCCTGATCTTGACCATCTCCAGGCTTCTGCTTGCCCTCTAACTTCCTAAAATGCTCTACTTTCATTTCCCACCAGTTCTCTACCTTCTGACATGATATGTGTCATCCCAGTCCTGCCTCAAATGACATCTTTCCACTGACTCTACAGCACAGTGACCTAGTGACTGCTATCCTGTTTTGATTGCAGAACACTCCTCACCTTCTGCCCTGGTATTGTCCTCACTAATTCCTCCATGGCACAGGCCCAGCCATATTCACCTCAACATCTCTCACTAAGTACCTTGCACATATAGGCATCTACTTCCCTTGAGGTTCACATGATAAAGAATCTGCCTGCAATGCAGGAGACCTGGGTTTGATCCCTGGGTTGGGAAGATCCCCTCAAGAAGGTAATGGCTACCCACTCCAGTATTCTTGCCTGGAGAATTCCGTGGATAGAGGAGCCTGGCAGGCTGAAGTTCATGGGATCGCAAAGAGTTGAACACGACTGAGCAATTAACACACACTTTCATTAAAAAGGGTTCGTTGAACCTGAGCTTTCTGTCTGTAACCATAAGTAGTCTGTGGGATTTTCGGGTAGCAGGTGGCGTATTTTCTCATAATATACAGTATAATATAAGTACTTAGTTTTACTCAATTTTTCCATTTACCCTTTATTTCCTTTTTTTCAATCTAATATCTGCCTACCTAGTAAGTACGTGTGTTCTCTCTCTATGTGTATATATATATCCATCTGTGTAGATATCTATATATAGATATATAGATTTTATCCATTATCTGTTGTAAAATTTTATATATAAAGAGAAAAGACATATATATGAGAATATGTAACATACATTGAGAATATACATATATATATTCAAATATATATAGTAACAATTCAACAAATGGCGTTTATGTTTGTGTTTGTCATAATCTACATATATTAATAAAAACTATCATTTGCCAAGGTTGGACTTAATAAATTGAATTAGAGTTAATTTCATGGAATGCGTGCGTTAGTCACTTGGTCGTGTCCTACTCTTTGCGATCCCACGGACTGTAGCCCGCTAGGCTTCTCTGTCCATGAAATTCTCTAGGCAAGAGTACTGGAGTAGATTGCCATTCCCTTCTCCATAAACTTCCCAACCCCAGGGATCGAACCCTGGTCTCCTGCATTGCAGGCATGGAACAAAAGTGCTTATTATGAAAGGAATAATATGTAAGTCTCCTCTAACTAGAAATATCTAGTTACTTTAAAATGTGATCAGCTTTTGAGACTTTGTGGCCATCCAGTGGCTGGCTCAGCACTTCCACTGCAGGCGGCATGGCTTCTGGTTGAGAGGCTAAGATCCCTCATGCCGCACTGTGCAGCCAAAAGCAACAAAGAAACATGGTCAAGTTTTACAGCTTCTTTTTAGCTTAACTTTAGAAAAATTTTAGCTTAACTTTAGAAAAGTCATCTCCATGTAGCAATGTATTCTAAAAATACATGTTAAGCAGCCTA